>NC_137657.1:14690471-14841964 GCF_963422515.1 Blennius ocellaris
CAGTCAGATGGAGGGTTTAGGGTTGGAGGGGCGCAGGGGTTAGGATTTCTTCTCTCATGCCAGGAATATGATCTTTTTGGCCAGAGATCCAGGCTTCTCCATGTCATTTCCCATTTCTAATTGGTATTCCTCAATCCAGACGTTGTCCGCCTGTCTGATCTTCACTGCTGCTATCTCGGCCTTTATGACGCTTGTTCATTTTATCCTTTGTTCTGTAGTATTTGATTGATTTAAAGCAGCTGGACAAGATACAACTGGAGTATTGTCAATCCCTTTTCCACAGTAGTCATGAAACATCATATTTCCTTTCAGTTTCATGACACAGATTTGTACCCCGCATGGCCTAAAGAGTGCTAGCCAATCCTGCTGCTTTGTATATTCCTACACGACACACATTGCAGCACACAGGTTCTTATCCGCATCTTGCTAAAGCACTCTCCTGCTAAATGGATTGGCAGCACTTAACCTCGTCTCGTGAAAGAGCCCAGAGAATTTTCAATTTTGCTCCAACCCTGAATTGCAACCTTCCCCACCCCAATTTGCCATCGCATATACAGAGATGCAAACAAGGACACATACAGAGATCCGGAGAGCCTCCTTTCAAGGTTGCATTTTAAATTACACATCACCATCAGTTTCCTCCCCGGAGACGAGAACAACATCTCTACACGGTGGCAGCACAATAGTCCGCTGTAGTCATCTTTCATCCTATCCCTTGATCTATCTGTGTCCATCCCTTCCTCTCGGCTTCCTTCCTTACCTCCCAACAACTCCCACTAATGGAGGGAGTATAGCCTCAAAGAAACAGGCCAAAGCATAACAAGTTTTAATAGGATTCTTTTGTATTCCGAGGAATGTAAGGTACCTTATCAGACCTATGAAACCACTCCGGAGAAGGATTAAAATCACAAACAGTGGCACAGGCAGATAATATAGTGGAATATGTCTTTGGAAAATGAGAAACAAGGAGGTGTCAAGTGGGGGAGGATGGTCATTCTTATTTTAAAATCATCAATAGCAGCCATAAATCTATTGTTTCAGAAAAAGGCCCTGGGGATGGGTGTAAAAGCAAACAGTGACCTCTCCCATTAAAACACAGCAGGCAATCTTCCTGATGCTATGCAGGGTCATTAAAAATGAGCTGTTCACAAAAGCTCAGTGGTTGACACACACACCCACACACACACACACAGACACACACACACACACACACACACACACACACACACACACACACACACACACACAGGCAAAGACAACATGTTAAATCACAGCAAGCAAATCCACAAAAATAATTGGGCAAAACATAAACTAAGCTACAACACTACTGTATAGGGAGAAAAAAAAAACGGGTATCGTAGAGTAATAGCAAGACACCATAACATAGCAAGCCGAATAATGAGATGAGGAATCAGAGACAGGATGATCAGGCTGGAGATGGGAACAAAGATACAGGTAATCTGGAGAGAGACACATTTTGTTTATGTATGGGAACCTGTGAAGGTTGGAGTGCGTGGGTAATCACAGCTTTGGCTGCAGCTCTTTTGAAGCTCATGAGGGGATATAAGATTGAAAGAGTAGGGGGATAAACTTTTCCATCGGCGCTGTGAATCACATCATTCTTACGAACTGACTTCACCAGGATTAACCACGTGCACATAGTATGCCCCATCTGTTGATGCCCAATTGTCTACCAGGGCTGACTGCCAGCGCACCAGCCAACATCAGTGCCGTATCAAAGTGTTGTAATGTAGTTTAATGTGTTATTCACAGCAAATAATAAACACTACTGGGCCCTTCTGAAATCCCCCTTCTCTGAGATCAGGGCTTACTAAATGGAATCTGAGAGCAAACCAACCTTATTGTGGCTTTTACTCTAACAGACTAGTGTTTAATTGGAGCCCAGTGGTTGTTCAGCTGAGCTGAACCATAAGAACGTAACCTGGCAGGGCACAGACTCCAGCCTTTCACCTATAATACTACCCCTAGATGGCGAGATGAAAAGCACATTGTCCCTGCTTGTTTGTATGTGGATTACTGCCTGTGAAATCTGGTCGGAGGGGGGGTTTTAAAGTGCAAAAGGAAACCCCTTTCCATAGAATTTGAGGTGATGACAAATAGAAAACACACATTACGAGGCAAGCTCCAACGCATCCACCGGAATGCCACTCATTCCTTCAAGGTAATTTACTCGGTCACTGTCACACAGACACACGTACTCACAAACACAATAATTATAGCCTCCATTCCAAGGCCCACTCCTTCGGGGACCTAAATAACAAGGGGACAGCCCTGTACTTGCTCTCTTGGAGCAACTAGGATTAGTCTGTCACTTTAATTCACAGCTATAAGATTTCCACCGTTGTGTAACACCAGGATTTAATATAGTGTAGTTGTGTATGCATTTCCCTTTTGGGACAGTGCACATACTAATAGATCAGAAAATGTATGTCCATTCCTGCCTATAAATACTCTTGGATTTGAGAACATACGCAAGTGCCTGGTTGCACTGAGATTTAAAACAAGAGCACCAATACAGCTGTAAAAGAAGATCTCTGGATTTTACCTCCTCATGGCTAAATGGCTCATTTTCTGGCCTAATACCATAATAATTACACATGGCTGTAGGGGGTGCACTTTGGATGCTACGCTGGCAGGGGGTACAGAAATTAAAAGTGAGGAAATGACTGTGGGAATTAAGGCGGTGTTAGACAAAGAAGCTGACGCTACATGTTAGAGGCTCACACCTTGAACTCAGCTGATGCTTGTCACAACGATTCTTTCCACTTGTTCCTGACCACTTTGGAGTCGCTACAGTTTAGCTTAAACTCATTTGACCATTCAACTCTTCTTTTTTCTTTTTACATTATCATCACTTTGTTCTTTTTCCCTCCGAAACCTGAAAAAGATCAAAGATATAAAAGAGACTCAGGCAATCATAAGGACTGCGAGACTATTGCTTGTTTAAAATACCTACAATAAACACGGGTGTGATATCTTGTATTCAATATGAAATGCATATATGAATACAATTTAAGGAAATACATACATAGCTATTACAGTGTGGAAATATCCATTCGTTTCATTGGCTAGGTTTGCATCACACTATGTAGTGTATGAGAAATTGTGTTTTAAGCTTGACTGAACTCAATGATGATGCAGAAAGTGTAATAACAGAGTTTATATACCGTAACTTGGTCCACTTGATCTCCTCTGCCCAGATGCTTTTATGCAAATACATAACTTGCTTCTTCCAATCATCCCATAAAAACTATCACTGTCCCAACTAGGCGGTGTCACCATAACATTCAACTGATGGTGGTAATAAACTGTTTGCATAAGCTGTTTATTGGGATAATCAATTTGTATTTTTTTTTTTTTTAAACTGACAGAGACATCCCATTAACACAAGCAGGAGAAAACACACATTTGGGTTTTCTCTGTCGAAACCCTTTGATTATTTTTTTTGTTTTTTTACCCACACATGCGTGACCAGTAATTCTGAGAATATAATTGTGACACAAAAGCTTCCTATTTTTAGACAGAGCAGAGCTAAAAAAAACAATAAATATGTCAAAGTTTCTTTTTTTTCTTTAAAGACATAAAATATTCTTCACTCAGGCTTCAAATCAGAATTTCCAGGGCATGGGACTGTCTTGGGCAGCAGTGTGAACTCAGCACCTGGAACCAAGCCTTTAAATCAATGCACCACAGCTGTGTGATGTGTGATACACTACACTGCATCCATCAATTACAAGGCACTTTTTAGTGCAGGTACCTTTTAAAAGGCTCCACGAAGGCGAAAACAAACTGCAAAGTACAACAACTGTCTCCAAAGCCAGACAGAACGGAAGTGGGAAAATGCAAGGCAATCAAGTGGCAGTAAAAAAAAACTAATAATGGAATGAAAAAGTTTTACAATTCAGATCAGCATAAAAAAAGTTGCGAGTAAAGGAGGACTGCTGAAGGGAGTACAGTAAGAGGAAAGATGGTAGGAGTTGATAAGTGGGGAGTCTATGGCATTCAGCCCTGCCCTTTCCCCTAACCTGCCCAGAACTCCTTATGACCATGCTTTATCAATGATTTGAGGGGGGAGCTGAAAACAACAAATTCGTTTAACTTTAAAGGCTGACCAACATCAAGAAGTCTACAGTGAGGTCAACAACATCAAAATAGTGCCACATCTCATCCTACACTGGGGTTTGATCACATTTTTAACAAACTTTTCCTTGACAAAGATTAAATAGCCTCAGGCCTAAGTAGACTTGCATTTAAATTGACTTTGTCTCTCTCTTTCTCTGGCAGCACCCAGGGGTGCTGAGGGTGAGGCGCACTGCCAGCATAAGGAGACATAAATCCCGCAGATCAGACATCAAAGAGCTGGAAGACTGCAGCACAGCAGCATGGAAGAGACCTGCAACATGGTCTTCACAATGAAAGCTCATGACTTCTCACTACAGGGGAAGAGACTCACTGAAGCCGATACCAGGATCTGGAACATTGTCTTTACAGCCCACGGTAACTATTTCTGCGCCAAAAACTGATTTTACATACTCAATAAAAGGGCGAATGTATTGAGACGTAGACTTTTTTTTTTGTTTCTGCAGATAAAACACTCGTGTTGCAAATGAATCCGGATTGTGGCAATCCCGAGTGCTAGAAAAGTGCGGCATCGACACTTTACGCACATGTAACCTGCAATATAAAGCTTCAAACATCCCGACGGCGCAAATAAGGGGTGACATCGAGACACAATAACCTAAAACTAACCAGCTTTTCTGCTACGACTCCGGGATTAAACCCGGCTTTTGTTTTTTGTTTTTGTTTTTGGCTTGGTTGCTCAAAACAAACCCCAAAACAGCGAGCACGCGCCACATTGCACTATATTTAGATAAATAGGTTAGTGCTCGGGACTCGGTCATTGGACCGCAGAGTGCTCGCGCTTGTGGTTAAAGTGGCGGACCTGAGAAAGTCCGCACAAGAAGAAAGTCAGAATTTACAACCCTCGAAGGCACAGAAAGCCAAGCAGCCACGTCAAAGGCGTGACAAAGTTACTACGAAGGGTGTTTCTTTTCTTTTCTTTCTTTCTATTTATTTATTTTATTAAAATGAGGCAGAAAGTCTGAACGAGATTTACCTTGAAATGCCCAGAGGAGCAAGGTGCACAGGAGCGACGCGCGTCCGAATGTTATCCCGTCCATGTCCGCTCTTCTAACTTCTCCGACGAAAAGTATTCACTTTGTTTGTGGTTGTAGGGTGTGGAAATGTGGCACAGCAGCAAGTCTTTTTCTTCTTTCAATGCTCCAAAGCTTTCCGGACCTCTCTCTCTCTCTCTCTCACTCTCTCTCGCTCTCTCTCTCTAGAAGGAGTGTAGGAGTGTCTCTCTCTCTCTCTCTCTCTCTCTCTCTCTCTCTCTCTCTCTCTCTCTCTCTCTCTCTCTCTCTCTCTCTCTCTCTCTCTCTCTCTCTCTCTCTCTCTCTCTCTCTTACACACAGAAATCTGATGCTGGTGGCAGTCTACTTGGTTGATATATTTGCACAAAAGGTGACCCCTCTTTCCCCCCAATGTACCCCCCCCCCCTCTCTCTCTCTCTCTCTCTCTCTCTCTCTCTCTCTCTCTCTCTCTCTCTCTCTCTCTCTCTCTTGCAATGAAAAGACCTGCTTGACTAATCTCTGTAGATCCACTGGGGCCCGCATGATTTCTTTAAAGGAAGTTAAAAGTGATTTTATCATGAGGCACACCGACTCATAGCATCTCCGGAAAAACTATCCTTTCAGACAGAAATAACTTAACTTTCCCAGAACGATGAGCCAAAGCAGTTTCCACCACCAAGTATCCACAATACTATTTAAACAAACAAACAAACAAACAAAAAAAAACACTAAAAACATGTTACTATTAACATCTTAAAAGTATGCCTTTGACTTTGAAATAAAATGGGGTAATAAGATGGCAAAGAAGAGAAAAAATACTCATTAATACAACAAAATTGCCTTATTAAAATGGGTTGATTAAGTGGAAAATTGCAGGCGACACAATTATGCAACTGCAGGGTGGATAGAAGGAATTATCTCCAACTAGGCTACTTCATGCAAGTAAATTAATCTGCCAGGTTAGTAATCATCACCCAGAGGTCTTGATCACATCCATAAACTAATTGAAAGGGTGGAAATCAGCTCTCTGAAGCCCCTTTGCTCCATAAATCCCCTGCTGAAGAGATTCATGTCCTGATCTTGTTTTCTTTTTGCATAAGATTATTAAAAATACATTATAGTTAAAGTCTCCTTGTAATGTACGAGGGTAGTAAAACATCAAACACCATTAATATATCAAAATGGCCCCAATAAAATAGGTTGTTAAACAATTAAAGCTTGATTAGGAGGGAAACAGGAGACAGCACAGTATTGTCAAGTACATGCTGGTAAAATGATTCTTCCCTGGTAGTAAGGATTCTGTCAGGGGCTCAATCACACCCCAAAACTAATTGGATAAAGAAAAACAATAATCAACTCTCTGAAGCCACTTCGTCCCACAGACAAATTTCCTGCCCCGGCTTCGCCCTTCTCAACCTGCATGTGTCTTAAATAATGATTTTCATTTTCAAGGCAACTGGAGGGCATTTCTAAGCTGTCCGTCAATGAGAAACATACCATTCATTCTTAGACTTATAATCTCTTCTGAATCTGTTTGGGTATTTACAGGGCATGGTGCAGTCTAGTTAGTTGTTTGCTGTTCAGATATACACTTATCAAGGGAGTCTAAGTGGCTTATTCACAATACCACAATTGAAGTCTTACTTAGACAGGCTATTGTTTGACCAAGAAGTTGACTCATGGCAAATCCCATAAGCCTTGAGATGGACAACATATACCACTATAAGCCCACTATGAGGCGGCTTAGTATACCCAGACCTAAATGCATAACATAAACATTCACCTCCCTACAGTTTGTTCTTCTGCTGGAGTCTGATTGATTATGGAGCTGAGCAGAATAATGGACACACCCTGCAGGTAATAGTCCCTTGTGGAGCAGTTGCATCTAACGACACACATTCCAGACATAGTTGGCCCAAAACAGCTGGTTAATATTTTCTCAGCCTTGTTCGAACAGGAGATGTGATACTTGCAACCTGCTTTACCTCGGCGTATTCACGGAGCAGTCACCCCAGCAGACGGGATCTGATAGCCGAGCTGCCTGGAATGCACACACACAGCTGTTCTGCACATTAAAGAGGAGACTGGCAGGACTTTACAGAGGTTAGTAAGAGTTTGATGGGACCGAGGCAGTCAGTTTACTCTCACACCCGGACATTCTGTCAAGGTCTTTCCTTCTTTTCGCTCCATCTATTCCTGGATATGATAGCAGGAGGCCGATAAGTCTTCCTACCAAGTATCTAACACTGATACAGCCCTTCATCCCCGATATTGACCCACTCATAATCATCTCTCAGTGCTGCAGGGACATGAGATCCACTAACAATCCTCTACCCTGTGCTGAGGGACTTATTGCTGTACAACACTTGTAGGGCCTTACATAAGACCTTTATCATGCTGCGGAGCTGAGGAGAATGCTGATATAGCTATGCATGGGGCAACTAGGGCTTTCAGTCATTCATACAGTAGCCGTGATTTACTGTACTGGCTCATTACTTAATGGAGCTGCAGCAGAGGACAAACAGGGAGAGGGGAGGAGAAGAGAGGACAGAGGAAAAACACAGAATATAGCACAAGTAATGACACAACAGAAGGGTAAATGTAAAGATGGAAAATAAGATCTTCCTTCACACAAAAGTATTTGACAATAATTTTCAGCACAGGTAAAGTGAAGCTGGGACATTATAAGACTGAAGTCATACAGTGAAAATTTTAAAATGAGGTCAAGTCAAGACAAATAACTCTTTGTTTATACAAACTGACACACTACTCTGCCACAAACCTTTACTAGCTGAACACAGTTCAAGTGTTTCTGTCTTACAGGAATGGTTTTCAAACCAAGTCAATAAAAAATATCACATCACGTGGGTCTTACAGGCAACCGACATGAATAGATCACACTTTCTATATGGAACATTACATATTTTGCAGCTTCTTATCAAGGTAATTGCTCCATGTGTGTCATTGCTGCTTTGTTTGTTGAGAGTTGATGGAGTTTGAAAGCACTCGTCCATCAAACTATTTGATCAGTCTTCTTGTCACGCCGGTTACAGCATCAGCGGACAGAGCAAGACATCACACTTGTTTGCCGACCCCCAACCATGTCCTCCAGCTTACTACAAGGACCTTGCTATGTTCCCAACCTAGGTGGGATTTAATCCCTGCAGTTTGCTCCAAACAGACATGACCAGAATACTTTCAAACGGGAGAGATCCAGAACGGGTTCAGCTTTTATGCCTGAACAACCACAACTTGCTTCTCCGAGCATGAAGAAAACATCAGTCCAGCTCCTAGCACCGAGTGACTGGTATCCTAACTATGCAAAGGAATTTTAGGTTAGTTTAATCAGCAAATGTACTATCCACAGTTCATATTCAGTGAACAGGAACAAAGTGTGTTGGCTGATAAAGAGCTTTGTCCACACACTCGTACTTCTCTATTACACAGCATTGTTGAAGAATGCCTCTCCGTTGAAGTCATGATATTCCTGCAGCTGATGTGACACATTATCTTATCAAAGGAGATACGAGGACGGCCAAATCGAGAGCATTTTCAAGTAGGGTATCTGGAAACATTGGAGGTGCATTGCAGATTCATTCCAAAAGGCAGTGTCCATCATTACAAATGTAAATCAATTGAAATAAATCAGAACTGTTCTTAAATACATTTTAATCCTAAGAACCATAAAAAGCAGATGGGTGTTGATACCACGACCCCCCCCCCCCCCAAGTGGACTTGTGCTTTTCAGATTTATTTTTTCCAACAATGAGGTCAGACTGCAATCTACCAGGAGACAAAAGAGTCAGACTTCGCATTGCACAAAAAACCTTGGGAACATTTCACTTTAAGGATCATCAAATTACAATTCACCCCATGGGAGGAATTATGGCCTGAACTAAATTTAATGGCAATTCATTCAACAGTGTAGCTGTTCAGACTGAGAGGTACAAAAAAACAACCCTCAATGTGGTATCAGAATAAATTGAAAGAGGATCATTAGGGATTCATTCTATCTGCCCAAAGTTTCAAATCACTCTCTGAAGCGTTTGTTGAACGTATCAGCCAAGCTGACCAGCACGGTTGCAATGTATCCTAATGGCCACAGGGGGTAGCATTTTTAAAAATTTAAAAATTGTATATGGTGCTTCTCCCGTTATGATCACATGGACTGGAATTATTTTTTTTTGTCTTCAATAGAGCTGTCACATTACCCCATTTTTTTTATTTTATTTGCATGACACATGAATGTCACATGCAAGAATGCTGCATGTAGAACATTTCTAAACACGATCACTAAACATTCCCGTATGAATATTGTCACACTTTCAAAACATAAATCAGAGAGCCCACTTTATTGTTACTTGTTTTATGTGATTTACCATCCCCAACCCATGTCAGAAATTCCACCACCTGACAGGGGGAATATTTGACACATTGGCCTAAAGCAAGGGGATAAAGAGGAACAGAGACAGGGAGGCACTACAAAGGGAAGAGAGATGTGTAATGAAAGAATAATGAAGAGAACAGATTAGAAGTGGAAGAGGAGGGGAGAACTTTAATTCCAAAGTCAGGGGATGGGTAGCATATAGCCCCAGGGAATAATAGCAAAGTATAGGCAGGGAGAGAAGAGACGAGCAAAGATAAAAAGTGAAGGTAGCTATAATCTCATATTAATTCTCATGTCCCGACATTGTGGAGTAGACTGAATGATGTGCTGAAGCTCCATCTTTCACTTCACCCCATGACTCCTTGATCTCTCCCTTTGTTTCACCCTCTTTAGTCTCATTTCTATATGTGACCTCCGTCTATGTCCATTTTAATCTCTCCATATATCTCTATTACAACCCTCTCCACTCCTCTTCTCTAGGTCACTTTTCTTTTTTGGCTGGACTTCAGACGGTTGCATATTTTCCAAGCATTGATACCCAGTGGAGTATGAGTCATGGTGCAGTTTGCACACTGATGAGGCTACTCTCTACGGGAATTCAGCATTACTGGAGAATATAACTTACACTTGCTGCCAACTGGCTTTGAGGATCAATAGAACCCAGCAATGCAGTCACTACAACAAAACCTAATGATTCACCCTGCCATCATCATCATCGCTATACTCGGTCCCAATGGTTTACATACCTTGGATGTCTGATTGTTTACCTGCCATCGAAATAATAGCTTTAATAGGCTGGATCATTATTAATGGTCCCAACAGCAGAGTGTTGGTGCAAATGTTGTGCCTACAGGGTTGGTTCTAACAAGATCAGATGAGCGCCTGCATTTCGTTGACGAGAGTCACTGGAGCAATGTCTTTTAATGCTGTTTTGTGTCTATCACCGTGGATTCTGCCAGACCAGGCGCCAGCCGCAATACCACCCACTCTGACAGTAACTCTGTGGGAGGGAAATCTGTCATGCTCACTGTGGACAGGGCCAAGTGACAGGAAACGGTGCTGAACAATATGGCAGTCACATACCCGCCTCTGTGCCTATAGAGCAGGTCACCGCATCATGAAGGTCATCTGTGTTCGTCAACTGCTGGCAGCCTCATTTACAAGAATCGTGTTTTACAAGAACAAAGAGCAAGGGAGAAGAAACAAATGTGATTTATGCATTTTGGGGTTCGTGGTTTCGAGGCAGGATTCCTTATTGTGACACTAGGGCATGATTGAACTTACTTAATCAGCACCCTGGACAAAACACATCAAATAATTGTGATTCAAAATCCATGTAAAGCAGGGCCGCCAACCACTCTGCATTTAAAGGGAAACTCATCCTATAAACTGAAAGATCACAGCCCTCACATATAGGCCCTGATCTAGTAAAGGTTAGCATGATATAAAAATGAGCACAGATATGATAATGCACCATGACATGTAGAAGCCGACCCACTGATGTCACACACAGAGGACTGTCCCAGATGTTTGTGGAGTATCAAGTATATTTACCAGAGCATACAAACTACTGGCAGTAATTAATGCTAAAAGAGTCACTCACAATACACAATGTAACTTACAATAAGACGTACAACGTTTTTTGAAATATTATCTCTGGGTTTATTTTAACTGTCAAATTCGATTTACTTGCTGTAACACATTGATGTTCGATAACTTATTTCATGAACATGTCCAACTACATGGTATCACATTTTATTCATATAGTTTGTGGGGCCTCAGTGTTCTATCCAACTCTTCCAAGGCCAAGTCAAGCAAACAAACACAGAAACAATGCAGTTTCCAGCAGATAGTTCTCATGTAAACAGAGGGTAATACACACAAAGGGCACATAGAAATAATTGGAATGGATGTCACTTATTATTCTTTGTCAGTCACATGAAAAATGCATTAAAAGTGAAAGATATTTTGCAATTACTTTGCAATTTGTTGGAATGACTGTGCAAATAGACATGTTTGTTTTGCAGTATCTCAGTAAATCAAGGCCATTGTCTTTCATGCTAAGTAGTGCATTATGGCTGACGTTGGACTTCCTAAAGAACTCACAATTAAAGGTATTTTCAATGGCTCTCTGGATCCATAAGTAATAAAAACATTGTAATAAAGCTCCCAGTTAGAAGCTTCAGGAGGTTTTTCATCGACCTGCAACTGCCTCATCTGTTATCGTCATAGTTTTGCATTACAGCTAATTTCATCTATTTAACTTCCCCCGACACTCTGAGCCAAATACATAATAGTATTAATACGGGCTGGCTTTAGTGTTTGGATTGAGTCTCTATTTTAGCAGAAATGGATATTCACACGGAAACAAGTAACAGAAACATGAATGAAATGAATGGACATTTCGTCGGACTTGTCACACAAAAGCCGTCACTAATTCAGTGTCACTACGATAATATCAAGCCCACAAAGACATCACTTTTAGTACATCACAAATAACAGTTTCTTTTTCATATTTAGTATAATTATATGTATTTCTAAATTTGAGAAAATGGGGAAAATAACCAACTTCGAATCACCTTTGCATAATTTCACCTTCAAAAGACAACCAATAGCAAAGGTTTGTTCTCTCACAAAGTACATTTGTTAGCCTTCTTTCATAAAGTTTGATACATTTTTTTTTAATGTAGAACATATATAAGTGTATAACAGTGAATGTACTTTGTTCATCTATATGATTTAATCTCTATTTTACGGGACCGCTCGTCACACAGTAATGGTGCTGGGATGTTAATGAATGGTTTTGTTGTTTGTTGTCTCATCTACAATGCTACAAGTGATTTATGTTCCACTCTGTAGTCGGTCAGATGCTCACAGTCCACCATTAATAGAAAAGCTCTTTACGAGATCAAATACGGTAGCTTATGATACGGTTATTTCCAGCTGGTTGGAGCTGGAAATAATTGAAATTCAATTAAATACAGAGTATGTTCTTTCAAAGGTCATGAAGCCATCACACAATGAACTAAGTTTGAGATTTTTCTCATGAAACGTATAGATGATGATTGGAAGAAAAAGTCCTCACTATATTATCACTATAATCATTTATTAGTGAGCTGCAGCAGATGCTTTCTTTATCCTGATGTTTATCTTCAAATGTGATTTTTAGTTCAATAGAAATAAAATGAAAAATGAGTTTTAATTTAATATTCCATATCCGAACCAAGCATTAAAGCTGATCTTGTTAATACTTTCAATGTTCTAGTGCTCTTTAATTTGTACATGTTCCTGCGAATCACAAAGTAATATAACATTGGAAATAGAGGCTTACATACAACGTGCTGCAAAAAGGAACTTAATTTTAAGTTGCAAGAATTCTAAAAGCAAGATCATACAAATTTGTCTTTTCTAAAACTCACTGTGCGTGTGTGTGTGCCTTTTTCATTTAGCTTACTCTGTACTCTTGAACTATGGCTGGCTTTTCTTCAGACGTCTTTTTCTGTATTCCGTGTAAATGTAGCTTTTCAGGGGGAAATTAATTAGGAGTCAGCCGCTGCCTTCAAAGTCTCTGCATTGCACTTTATGTTGCTCACAACACACACACACACGCACGCACACGCACACGCACGCACACACACACACACACACACACACACACACACACACACACACACACACACACACACACACACACACACACACACACACACACACACACACACACTATGCCTGCTGGGCTGTGTGGACTTTATCGTTCCTACACCAAGTCGACGTTGGCGTCGTCTCTGCATTCCAACCCTCAGGCTTTGAATATGAATACATAAACCATTTTGTAGAATATTAATCATCCTTTGCCACTGGATGAATTGCAGGCAATTGCGAAATTCTCCATGTCCTCCCCGGGGTTACAATAGCAATATGAAAGTGTTACCACCTCTGTCAAACTTAAATGGTGTATTTATATGTGTGAGCATATTTTTATTTGCATATTTAGGCTGTCCTGGTGGGATTCCCAAAGCAATGTCAGATGAGTGAAATAATAGCCTTCTTCTGTGTACTTTCTCGATTAAACACTGCAAGGCTTGTTTATCCACTAACTGGTCCAACATGTTTCGCATTTTAAGCTTATTTGCTAATATAGAAGTTTCTCGCCATAATCAGATGTTGAGATGGGGAACGTGTGCTGTGATCCAAGGTAATTCACACAAACTGTACAAAAAAGTGATGCAACACAAACAAAAAATATTCTCGCTACGTCCTCTAGAAAATGCCTGCATAGCAAATGTGATATGGAGTGAACCCATTTAGAAATGGGGTTCTGTTGATGTTTTTCCTCGTTTCATGGCTCCTTTTTTCAAGACCCATTACTAATGTCATTCATAGATATGAAGTTTTACAGAAGAAAGACAAGATGCTTTCTTTCTTTTTTTTTGTTTTTTGCCTAGCTTCCTAAGATAACACAGAATAGCATTGGCTGTATGTTTAAGAGTGTCAAAGTGCTGCAGTGTAAATGTACAATCAAAAATACAATCTGTTGTGGCAAGCCTGTTATGACAAAATGCTGAAAGACGAAGAAGTTAATAAATAAACATGAATAAATTCTGTAAAAAAAAAAAAAAAAAAGTGTGGAATATGATTTGTTTCAATGTGAAGAAAAAACCCCAGAGAAGGATTTTCTATCACTGTCAAGGCAGCTCACCGTCTTGAGGGTCTAAGATCAAACCATATTTGTCTCTGTGCCTCTGTTGTGCTGCCTGATTTGTTTTCCATCTGTGTGTGCATGCTTGTGTCTGTGGTAGCACAAGGCAAGGACCCATCTGTGTGCATCCAATGAAGCCTGAACCATTACATCTTTCTTGATTTCCCGCCACCCCGCCTCCTGCCCATCCAAAATACCCCCTTACGCATATGGTGAAAGCAAAGAACAGGCCAACGCCCCCGAGACACACCGTCCCAGACTCTGTGCAGACACCACCTTCAAGACTCCAGTTCGATTGATCAATATTGCAGCACGTTAAATCTTCAAACGTCTTTCACTCATCTTTTCCCACTTCAAGTCAAAAACAAGCTTTTCACCCTTCACTCGTATCTCCATCCAGCTAATCTGGATCTCTTCCTTCATCTCTCATCTAATCGAAACCCCCCCCCCCCCCCCCGTCTCTTCCCCTTTGAAACTACCTCTCTCTCTCCCTCTCTTTCGCCCATAATGGGGGGTAATTATGGCATTACAGCCACAATGACTGGGCGGTGGGGGCTGAGGAACCATGACACACGCTCACACACCACGACCAAACTCGCCATCAATACAGACTTCTTTGACTCCACGGGAGGGCAAAGGGAGTAGGAGGGCTGAGGGGAAAGAGGGACAAAGATGGAGGTTCAAGGAATAAAAAAAAAAAAAAAAACAGGGCAGGTGTGCAGGATCAATTGGAAGAAAAAGAGTCTGTTTAAGAAAAGAAGCATGGAAATTAGTTCATTGTTTTAACACTTTATTGGGCAATATTTGGTAAAATACTTAGCTTGGGCTTTAGAGTTATGAACATATTTGTGTCAAATATAATTACTTGGAAATAGCTAAATTGCACAAAGTCTCAGACAATTCATCAATTATGACTTATAATTGAATGTATTTCTAAAAAAAAAAGCAAATCTATGACCATCCTTGTAAAGTCACCTACACTATAATCACTATCAATTTCTATGTGTGTCTCATAGTAGAAGGAAAAGAGTGTGAAGTGAGCACAGCTAAGTGATTGGAAGGTGCTGAAAGGGGAAAGAGGGAGAAGCCAATGTGTTTCAGACTGCAGCAGATCAACTTGAGGCATGAGATAGAGCGAGCGGAAAAGGGAAGAAAGGCCAAAAGGCCTCTGTCAAAAAAAAAAAGGAAAAAAAAGGCAAGAGTGAGCGATTACAAGCAGGTGGGGTTTCTCGAGACGACTCTGCAGTTTGTCTAGCTTGGCTTGCTGGGCTGGGCAGACCACTTGGCATGACAAGATTTAATGCAACTCCGCAATGGCCTGCCAATGGGAACGAGACCAGTAGCGAGGCTGTAAATCACAGTGCCGTGACGGCGCGAGGAGAGCCAGCCACGTGCATTTATGTATGTGCGCAGAGGGTGGGCACACATGCAGAAATAAGAAGAATACTGCTTATGTTCTGATGATTTTAACAACCATTTTCAAGAAAGAACCCGGAATTCCAAGGACAATGACATTAAACATTAAACAGACATATTAAGTGGTTAACATGCTCTGTCACACATCATTGCCTTCTTACGAGTGAATTAGCTCTCCCGCTGAGGTTGCCGGCTCAAATCAATATTTGTTATTGTAATCAAATGGCAGCAGATGGTTTTTGCCATAAATGGGGTTCGACTGAAACTCGAGTGTCTAGCTACACAGCACTCGAGTGCATTAGGGGCCCTGTCCCACAACAATAACATCAATTACAGTGCATCTTTGTCTTTTGTGGGTGTGCATTTCTCTGTACCCTTTATAATGGATGCTGCTGGCAGGTCACGTGAGTGCACTATGTTCCGTTAGCACGGAACAACTCGTCGTTTATTTACTGTAATTCACCGGCTGTGAGTGCAGTGTGACTCACTCTGAACTCGCTCTGCCGAACAGAAGCGTGATGTCATCAGCACGGGACGGGCTGCTTAAGCTCATTTGTCATCGCTGTCCGGATCTGAAGAAGAGTGACGCAGCACTTCACTGTGGGCAGAGATGAACAGAAGACCTCTCTCATCATTATGCATCATACAGTTTATAGTCAGAAGGCACAAAAGCAGGAAGCATAAGAAACTATATATGTCAGTTTATGGATTTGGGATGCCCAGAGTGAGACAGCAGTGTATAATCCGGTATGACTTCAATTAGTCATGATAAATTGTGTTGAACTTTTTAAGTTTCAACTTTCTTTGAAATCTTTAAAAAAAACAACAAAACAAAACAAGGGCTTATTTTAATTATCCGTTTTCACTCCGAGCTAAATTGCAAACACATTTTTAACTCACACAAGGTCGCAGAAGACAAATTTATATAAAGATAAAATCGCAAAATGAGCACAAACTATGTTGTTCATTTCAGTTGTTTTTGTTTAAAAAAGATGCTTCATTCCAATCATGGCCTTTGTTTCTTGACATATTAAAAAAAAACCCACATGAAAGAAGTGATTAGGTTATTGTTTTTGTTATTCTTTTATTGGAAATTGAAAAGAATGTGCGGGACAAAGAACAGAAACAGAGAGACAGAAAAGAAAACAACGAACAGCACAGATATCCAAGAGGAGACAAACATAACAGCACTAATACATACTAGTGTTTGGACGTTGCTGTGCTGCAACAGATGCGGGTGGCCCACTGATATGAAGTGCTCCAGCTGTCACTGCCTTCTTATAAAGGAATTTCTTCTCCTGAAACATGCATGTGAGCATCATTAGATGAACATCCCTTGGAAACAGTCACTGGGGCGTGAGCCTGTACCCTGATGGGTCCAGACAATCCGACTCACTTCAACCTCCGATCCAGTCTGCTGCACTGTTTTGTTCCATTTAGTTTCACTTGGATGATGCTATGACCTGTCGTCTGATTGACGGACCGTGTTTTCTTCTCATGTTGTCTTGTTCTTCTTGCTTGGAAGAGGCCAGGACCCGCAAAAAACATTTCATCTCCCTCTGTGAGCTTGTGCACAGCTGAATGACGAATAAGGCACCGACCAAATGATTTTCTTTTTGTCATCATCTGTTTTGTTTCACAACAAAATCCTTTCTTCTTCAACATTTTGTTTCTCCTCCCCTCGATTCTCACACCGCTCTTGTTTGAATGTACTGTACGTTCCAGCAAAAGTCAACTCTTGCTCATCTGCATGCAGAGCGCCTTGGCTCCAGCTGTGAACGGAGGATTGAAATGGAAATGGGAAAGGGGGGAAAAAGGACAGATTACACTCCTCAAATGCACGCAGTGCCTCCTGGCTGGCCCACCAGCTGAGTAGACAGGGAGAAAGGGGACATGGATTGGTAGGTGGAGGCATGAAGAGGGTTAAGTGGGAAATTTACAGAGAGACAACAAGAGAAAGGAATGAAGAGTGAGAAAGAAAAGGAAAGAAAGGCGAGGTGGAGTCATTTTGTGAATCTGAAATTGTTTCAAAACTATCAAGACTTTCTCAATGATGAAACACGCACACACACACACACGCACACGCACACGCACACACACACACACACACACACACACACACACACACACACACACACACACACACACACACACACACGCACACACACACGCACGCACGCACGCACGCACGCACGCACGCACGCACGCACACAAGCTCTAATGAAAGAGACAAGATTTACTCAGACTGGCCTGAGATAGAGCCAGACTTTGACCTCCGTTGGAGAAGCAGACCAACAGGCTGTCTGCTGTGAAAGTAACACCATCCAAAGCCACACAAAGCATAACGATACACCTTGTCTCTGATAAAGACGGAGGGTTTTTCTGGACTACAATAGGAAGTTGCATGAGAAGTTACATGAAGCAGGCTCCATGGTCATTTTATTGAGATAAGGGGAAAAAAATTAACATTTGAATGTTTCAATTTTCAGTCCCAAAATGATTACAACTGAAAGTATGATTGTTTATGAAAGATTGTTCATTTTCTTAAAGCTGACTGGAATGGCGGGCAATCGTTCAAAGGCTTGATCCTCTTTACATAACAATCAAAATATTGAAATGAACTTCAGTTTAACACACACTTTCAAAATGTCAAGGGGCTTGCCAGTTTGATGCATTGCTATTCATGAGATTCCCGTGTTGTGGTGCTACAGCGGAGTAGTTTGTATTGACCTTAGCTGGATCGGCCAGATGGGAGAAAGGCAGAGTGACAACGAGCGAGACTGTGAGGAAAGCTGTATAATGGAGAGTGTGTGTGTGTGTGTGTGTGTGTGTGTGTGGGGGGGGGGATGAAATAATGAGAAGAGAAAATGAGACAGAGAGAAACCAGGAGAACAATTTCTCTATCTTGGGACCAGAGAAGCGTGACTCTGTGCTGTGCTGACTGCCCAGTTTGTGCAACCCCAGAGGCGAATGCACAGTGTTGGTGGAGTGTTGTACCGCACCTCTGCCCCAGCAGGACCTGGCTGTCAAATTAAATGCCCTCTCTGAAGATGGATCTCTGAGGTTTTCTTGGATTTCAGTGAAGCAAAAGTACAATTTTGATGATTCCTGTCAGCAGTCAAATGGGGTCCATTCTTTCACACTCTGGGGTTTCCAAGAAATAATAACGTTCAATGTCACCTTACCAATCATAGCTGTAAAACACCATATTCAGAATCGATAAGTGTTGTACCAGTACAGAAATAATCAAACATGTTTTGAATGAGCAACATGGAACTTCTGCCGGATTAAGAACAGCATATGTGTTGCAGAACCACGACAGTTCTCAGGACATGTTTGGAAAGAGAATCAACAATAAAAGGAAACTTTGAAAGCAGCTCAGTATCTAACAAGATTTCCGCTCTAACACAATTTCACCTCTCACGGGCCCACATGCATTTCCACTAGCGTGTCCTGGAGTTTCTCTCACACGCCATTTCCTGTCCATCTGCTCGCTGTGACATACAGCCTCTTCTCAAGGAGAACCCAAGCAGATTGACAAAAACGGGTTTAAATGTTTGTAAGATTAAAAACACACATTTAAAGTCAAACTAATACACGGCGCATTGCAGGTAGGACAAGAATCTGTTAATTTCCCTCCAAGTGTTCATACCACCCCCCACTCTTTTCATGGATCTGAGCCAGCGATTTGTAGGAATTGGATCCATTTCCTTTTACATTTTAACCTCCCAGTCATCCACTAGCCATTTCAGACTGTTTAAATTTTAACAAGTACCGTAGTTGCTGTTGCACATTTAAGTAATGCATTTGATCACATAAAAAGTAAAGGCAAAAAAAAAAGAGCAACTGAACAAATACCAGAGGAATAAAACACCAAATATAGAGATTCTTTCTCGAGATTGTACAATGGATTAATGGAAAACAAGGGTAAAAGGCAAAGACAAATATTTACAGTAGAGAAAAGTAAGACGGAGCGGGGAGAGAAAATAAGGGCATGTTGGAATTTGTCCAGAGGGGGGGGGGGGCAGACATCAGACCGAGCCAAGGAGGTCATTGTGTGTGAATGATACACATACAGCATGCCCGAGTATCACAGACGCCTGAAATTAGTTCCATAACCTTTGTAACCCTGGCTGCAAAAACACACCGGTACCACACAGCAACACGTATGCACACAGCACACCTGGGTGGAGTGTGTTAAAACGTGTCCATGTACAGTAACAACAACCAATCTTGTACAATAAGGTGGCTGGATCTGCGCAGCTCTGTGGCTTCATCTCGTCTCCTCGACAGAATTCAATTGAGCAACATGTTGGAAAGTCACAAGACATTTGCGCTGAAGATGTGGACACACACAGGGTGAACGCTCGACGGAGTGTGAGTCACTGCAGTTTAACAATCTGGCCTGTGAAATGGAACAAGTGCAGAAAACACAATAGTCAAAGGAAATGCTCAAAGAAAAGATATGCAGCTGCAATCGATTGTATATTTAACCCACTGAGTCAGCTTGCCTTGCATGTCCTATAAATGGGTGCTGATGATCTGACAGCCAGTGTACGTTACTGAAAATTGCTCCTCTATGAAAATTTCTAGGTAGTTTGTTGGAAAGTCATGCAGGTAATGACCATGTAATGAAAAGAAACAACCGCTTCATTCATTTTAATCGTGCCAAACATAAGGCCGGTGAACATAAGTAAAAATGCTTCATTTTTAAGTAACTCCTCTGTATTATCAAGTAACTGTGATCTGGGTGTGTAGGTGATTATTTTGTTTCATGTTTCCTGTTTGTGCTGGGCTGTGTATCATCTCAAATGCTTTTATCATTTCAGTTGATGGTCTGACCACCATCGATCAGAGGAAGACATGAGGGCGTTTGCAGACAGAATGAGAATGTAATAAGTCCAGAGGCCTCTGAAAAAAAACACATTGTCATGATTATATTTACTATCTAAAAAAAAAAAAAACGTCCCCAGGACATAACAAATATTTGTTGCACTTTTATCATTGTTTTATGTTGTTCCCTTAAATAAATACAAAGTTATCCCATTATCAAACATGTGATCTCTACTTTGACTGCAACATGTGTAAATGGTTTCCTAAGGATTTTACAAACAAGTTATTTCCCAAAGTCTACTGCTGTCCGGTTTCTGTCTAAATACGTTGCGTGGGCATCCATGTCACTTGCATGTATCGCATGCAATCCTCGTACACACTGTGGACCAAGGACAGATTGTAGCAGGGTGCAATCCAGGATGATATCACAATATGTGTAAATAACAGCCAATGATTCATTTCAATAAAAGTAACTGCAGTTCCTGGTTTTACCGTTAGGAGTCCCACATTTTCACCAAGAGCCGAGGTCCCAATATAGAATGGATGGTTGATGGCAGCAATACTCTTAGCTGAGAAATCAGTGGTGCACCAGAGAAAGTCAGTGAAATTATTGGTCTTGAAACAGCAAATAAAAAGTCATGAAAGATTGCAGGTTTAATCCCTCATCTGCCCATAGATCAGTGTCCTTGAGCAAGACACTGGTTACACTGACTGCTTTTTTTCTTATGAGGTGTATGGAATATAACATTTTTGGATGTGATGTATGTGGCCTCTGAACTAAAACAAGTTTTACTGCGTTCAGTTTAGCATGATTGGTTCACACGCCTGGATAATTCACAAACGTTTTCATGCGTAATTGTTACCCAAATTTTCTTTGGAAATCAAACATTTCAGAAAGGATCCCATACTGCTCCAATTTAATGTGGTGCAATAATCTGCACAAAGCATAAAACCTTTTTCTGGAGTGGTAAGGTATGATGCAATAGAAATCCCAAAAGCTGCAGGCTTTTAGGGCTGATAAAAAGGGTTAAAGGAGCAGGTAATGGGGTCGCAATTGTACAATGGGATAAAAGATAAAGAGAAGACGAGGATAGAGAAAGAGCGGGATAAAGGGGGAACAGAGGCATACAATGGGAAGTTTAAAAGAAAAACACAATTAGAGCAATGAAGTGAGAGTTTTATGAAGGATTGTCAAGGAGTAGACAGAGAAAGGGTAATGGACCGAGTGAAAGCAGAAGAAGGAGTGAGGGTGAGAAAGTTTTATTTCCTAAATCTTTTCTCATATGTCTAAAAACCTCAACCAGTATCAGTTTGATTTTGAACAAATTCCTTTTTTTTCCAATCCTGATATTTCATTGTGGACATAGTGAGTTCACTTTTCTCGTCAAGCCTTCATGTTTACAGTAAACACTGAATAACGTGGAAAAAAAAAGAAGGTAATGAGTGGAAGGTATGCTCAACCTATCATCGTAAATGGACTGTCCAAAAGAGGATCTGAAGTATCTCCTAATGCATGCACTGAGTCCTAAAAATATTCCTGCAGAGTAGCTTGGGAGATTGACCTGTCAGTGCTGTGGATGAGAAATGTGAGCTTTTAGATACCGGCCCCAGGAAGCTGGTTGAATCCCCACTGTTGGTAGAGTTCTTACATGGTTTGGTCACTTTCTGACATCCCCGCGTGACATTTCTTTGGAGATTTACCTCCACCCCACAGACATACAGAAAGATAGTGAAAAAGATAGAGAAGTGATGAAGGGGCAGAGCCACAAACACACACACACACGTTCATCCCATCACACTCTCACTGTGTCAACTCTCTCCACAGCCGCTAGCCGTCACACTGGTGTCTCGCTGTCTCCCTCTGTCACTCCTTGGTCCTGCGCTGAAGAAAGCGCAGGGCCGCGGCATCAAAGTGTGAATGATTTGAAAGCTCCGATCTGAATATGAGCACGCACGCGAGCACGGGGCGCACGGCTTGGAAGCGATATCGCCTGCGCACACACTTGCAGAGGGCACGCTGTGCATTCCAGTCAGTTCGACTGGCTCGGGAGACAGCATCTGCTCTGCGCCCCGTCATCCTCCCTTTGTGCGCCACCCTCTGTGACAGGTGGAGGGGATTGAGACTCGCAGACTAAGAAGGCACACACTAAAGTCACTGACACATGGTTAGTGTTTGGCCATACACACACACACACACACACACACACACACACACACACACACACACACACACACACACACACACACACACACACACACACACACACACACACACACACACACACACACACACACACACACACACACACACACACACACACACACACACACACACCTGCTGTGGGGAAGTGCTGCTGTGCCCTGTGGAGCCGGGCCGGCTGAGCGGCATGTTACATGTTTACACCACCTGCTCTCTGGCCAAACATTGGATGAGGGATTAGAATTGACAATGCACAGAAAAACAGCAGCCCACATATAGTAGACCGACGTACACAAAAAAAAAAAATATCCACAAGGTCAGTACGGTCTGATGAAGTCTCTCGTCTATAGCACACACCCACACACTCATTCATCAATCAGCTGCATGCACCTGCTGAGACGAATTAGCCTGTTTGGGAAGAAAAACTAAATAAATCAGCCTTCTTATAGCCAAGTGGTTTTCTTTCTCACATACTTGTAATGCAGAAGGCGGCAGCTCGACTCCCGACTAAAACAACACTAACCTTCTGGCCTCAGACTAATTTCTATAAACACGCTCGCAGGGGAGGACTGACCCTCGCTGTTAAACATCAACACGCCGCACGCGGCCTCCACTCTGCGGTGGCTGGTGGTGTGAAGCATGAAAAGAGGTAGAACTGAAAAGGCTGGGTGGTTCAAGGCTATCCTGGCGTTGAAAAAGTATTTATGAAATGACTTAGTTAGAAAATAATATTTTTAAAAGGAGACCGACTGGTGCCGACGTGGAGGAGGAAGAATTTCCACGACAGCTAATGGTATTGACAGTTGTTAACAGTGGAATCTATTCCGCAAAAAAGACAGTTCTGATCCAAGTATTTTTATTTCTCCAAAATGCAGTTTTACAGTTCCAGAACGGCAACACCAACACTAAGGAGCATTGGTCCTTAGGGTCGGCCTCAGTTCTTTTCTAATTATCCCACAACTGGCTCTAAAAGTAGAATGGAATGTGGCCCATATATGAAACTGTGCTGTTCATCTGAACACTGAAAAAAGAAAAGGCCAAGCGCAGACCATTTCAGTGATTATCTTCAGCCTTATACTACTAGATGGATCTCTATGGACCCTCACTGGAAATTAGGATTCTGAGCCTTCTTCCTGAATCAGATCTTCAGTGAATACCACATTACACAGTGTCTGGTTTGCTTATTTAAATGTGTGAAGTGCCACATTAATTAAATGTTGATTCATCTCACTTATATCGGATATGCCACTGCTCTATTCAGACTCTGAATACGGTTGTGGTTGACCTTCAACTCTGAGAGAGTGAGGATACAGTGCACCAGTCAAACACTCTGCATGTTTAAATCAATCTTTATCAAAGTAATCAGTCATTTTAAGCCTATAGCTTCAACGCTAACGGAGACCTGCAGGCTGCAACGCAGTAATCAAATGCAGTTCATCAAACATACTGTCTGTGATGTTTACATGAATGTGGTAGACTGTTGAACAAATGCTGCAGCAGGGTTTCAAACTCTGTAATGAAATGTCAATCAGCCAAACAGAAATACAGATTTCCTCTGTTATGGTGAAAGTAGGTAAACAGTCCAGATTCACTGAGTTTCATGCCAATTATGGCCAGTGGGAAATGGCTGTTTGTGCCGTTTACTCGGTCCATGCAAATTAAGTTGGCAAGTCATGTAACAAACATCCCAGGCACATTTGAATCTAATAAATCTGATTTAGCGTCACGTTTGAGGGTTTCCTATCAAACATTTACTTATGTGCTTAACTGAATGGATCGCTTATGCCTCGACACCCGACTGCTGTGCTAAATTAACCTCAGGCCTTTAGAACATGCAAGTCGATGATGAACGCGTACCACTAATCATTTAACATGCTGTTCAACCATCTGGTGGAACAAACTTTTACCACAACTATGAAGAATTTGCTTTGAAGAATCCATACTTGTTAGAAAGAATCCAAATTGAGCTGGGCTACTTTTGAGAGTTATTTTCCAGGTTTGTCTCAGTTGTGGTTTATTGAATGCAGATATCTGAAGCAGTCTCAAGGGCACTTTTAAGTGCCTGGGTCTTATTTAAAGAATAAATATGTTAAAAGTTAAATAGGTGTGCATTAACATCTCCAAGTTCCTTTTTCTGAGTGTGGCCTGAACAACATCCATACATATGTATCGAAATTACTTTTTTTTTTTTTAAAGTCAACCTACAATACAAGTGATTGTGCTGCTGATGATAACACAATGCGTGGTGCAGCAGGAAAGACTGATCTTATCTTAGCACAAGCAACAGCATCTAGGTCAGCTTTCCCGAGAAAACTCGGTCGACTCAATATGCCAGAGCCTGGGAATGCTGGGAAACTTTCTGGGGATGGTCTTTTGCCTTGGGAGGAAAACATGCCACAGGGCATGAAGCTGCGAGCTGACAGTGTGTGTGTGTGTGTGTGTGTGTGTGTGTGTGTGTGCGCGTGTGCGTAGGCTCTCCTGATAGCGGTTCTATTTTGGAAAGACTTGTGCAGTGGAGACATTTCTTAGTTATCTGCCGTTTCCAGCCCCGAGGAGGTGAGAGGCAGGTCTGCATCCATTCTCAGTGTGATCAAGACGAGCTGCCAAAGAATAGGGAGTGTGGAGGTGCAGCCACCTCCATATTCTCCCTCTCAGACACACACACATATACATACACGAGGAAAAATAAACTACTTGGATGTGCGTTTGTTAGGGTAGTAATTGTTTCGCTGCAGTAATTGCTGCAGTGAAGTCTGCTGATAATTACACAGCACACAATGGGCAAATCTGTGCACTACCACGTTGACTTACTGGAGATAAAATTGTCAGGGGAAAAAAAAGACATTTAATCAGTGGAGTTAGATGCAAAAACCCCCCCCCCAAAAAAACATACATGAGTCCCAGCCGCCACACACACAGTCAAACAAGTGAAGAAACGTAGCAAAGCACCTCTGGTGAATTCCACACATTTCTATCTACCGCTCAAGGACATGTTGATCCTTCTCTTTCGCCCAAATTACAGGGTGGAGGCAAAAGCAGGCTCATGAGGGGGGGGGGGGAAAGAGGGTGGAGAGACACTATTTCAGGTGTTCGGGAACAGCTGGCCTGAAAATTAAAAAAAAAAAAAGAAAAAAGGGTGGGTGGGCAGATGTAGGATGAGAAACACAGGGAGATGAGAGAATGGGGGGGGGGTATTCAAAAATGGGAGATTAATATTTCCTGAGAGATGTGCAGAATAATTAAGGAAGCGTGATTATTAAGATTGACAGAGGAGAGAAAAAAAGACAGCCGCTGGATGCATTATGCATGTGGCACCATGTGTACTGTACACACACAGATACAGTGGATGACAGACTGGCAAACACAGCAGGCTCACTGCCCACAAATCCACATCGGGGTATCTTCCGAAAACAGGAGCGAGCTCGCTCATTCACACTTCTCACAGCAGGCAGCGTGCAAGAGCTCAGCTCTGTCAGCAAACAATGCCTTCTGGTTGTTGTTCTTCAAATCTGGACATGAATTAACATCATAACAGCAATCCGAACAGTCTTACAGTGGACCGATATAGGTGTACAGTGTACTTGTATCCACCTCATTTGGTTGGTTCTGTGGAGTTTTTTTCTTCCTTCCCCGCCGTCTAAAGCTGAGCAGAGGAATGAAATATCAAATATTGTAACTGAAAACAGTTTGGCTGTTTTGCATGCAGACCTGCTTATTATGGGAACGTCTTCATTGGGCCATTGTGAACAACCTTTAAAGCTGCAGTGTTTGAGGAAACATACTCCAAAATATGGATTTGGCAGATTCTGTATAAAACTGATCGGCAAGTGGCATTTTAGGATTCACTGGATGGCAGCTGATGATTTACGCAGTACAACTGGCATTTCATGCTCGCCAAGACAGCCAAAAGGTTGTCACCCAGAAATGCCTATTGACATGATGGATATTCTATAGGCTTTGGCACCCTCTGCAGGATTCCAGAGGCACGGCCAAATGAAAACAACCCGTCCTATGATTACTTTGCCTTTTAAAGAGAGTGCATATGCATTATCTTGTGCCAAAAGAAATGACTTGACCGAGCAGGGAGAAGACACTTCTAACTCATTCATTAAGGGATACTGGCCTGAAATTGAAATTAACTCGGTCCCATTTATGCTTATGATAAATCACACGTATTTGCATTGAGAATGACAAAATGAGCAATGATTTAGGACACATTAAAGAAAACTATAGGTCCTTCCTCCTGCTAACTGCTTTGGCAATCACTGTAGAAAATTATGGAAATTTCTCTCCATTCCATTATAATTGTCAACTAAATGAAATATTCTGCACTGTCTCAATCTCTAGGTGGCACTGTGGCCCTGGATGAAGCTGCTAAATCATGACATCATGTCTTTCTTCAACAGTCAACCGTGCTACTTATGGAAATGTAATCATCTGCCTTTGTTAACAGAACAATCTTCGCTGGTTGTCATGGCATCACAAATCAATCTGTGCAAAGCACATCTGATACGCGAGCACAGTGGCAGGCACAAAGGATTAATATTGAGGGAAAAGTGGTCTGTGACTGTGGAAGTGTCTGGCCGCTGATGAGAAGCTGTACTGGCTCGGTGATGAAAAAGCTCCCAGGAAGTTCTTTCAAACGGCTCCATCAAACAGCACCCAGCACTCGGCTTTTACCAGTGACAGAACACGAGGATCTGACCACACTAATGGTAATTCACCACCCTTCACACAAAGCGGCATCAGAAAAGAGCTGCATTCATGCAAAAACTCTGCTGTAGCAAGTTCAACTTGCATTCATCCAAACTGAGATTTCAAAGTTCAGTCTTTAATAAAACTGCATGCCATGCACTAACAAGCATCCAGATCATAACTTAAAATGCCATTTGTCACTATTAATGGCAACATTACAGCTGTTCTAAGAGCTCATTTCCATTTCAAATAAAGGATCAGCGGTTGGCACTAAAATCAATATATCTACAACCTATAGGAAAAGAAACTGCCATCAGACCAAAAACCTCACTTTGGTAGATCCAGTCAAGCATCACCACTGCTTTGAAAAGACAATATGAGAATTGGATTGCAGTCAAGTGTACAGACACTGTATCAAATGCACATAATTTGATTTGACACAGCAGCCTGTGATGTTAAAGGACAAAGAAAAAAATAAAGCTGAAAGTTAGGAAATTAAGTAATCCAATTCAAAATAAGATATTCAAACACTGTTTGCATGTGTACAAGATGAAATGAAAGCACAACAGCATTTGACTTTGTCCAAAAAAGATTTATTAAACAGTTTTCTTGTTTGCAGCTGCAACCTGTAAAGAAACAAAAACCATCATGAAATATATTTATGATATCTCACAGTAAATAGAGTACTGTGCTTCTTCAAAGAGACATTTTTTTTTTTTTTTTTTAAAGATCATTTTGCTAAAACTACCAAATGGAGCTTGCCATCTGGTGACTATCTTGAAAATGTTAAAACTCAAATGTTTCAATAACAGAAACGGTATCAAAATGTCACTTCAGAACAAAACAGTCTGGAACTATTACAGCTGCTGCCGACAGACAGGAAGATGTTGCAGAGAAAACTTGTACATAAATGACAGAAAGTACGACACAGACGGGGGATACAAGAGAAGGTAGCGAGGACACAGCAACATGCTTCCTGCCAGCTTTGTGTAGCAGCCGGGCGGGGCCGGCCGACTCATCTGCATACTGCTCATTAGCATGGGTAAACAAGGAGAAAACTGGCGCCATACGGCAAACTTGCCAAGCATGAAATTCCCTCCTCGTGTTTACCCCTTTTACCCTTGGATTATCACAACGATGCTGCCGCTCTCCTGATTTTTGTCAAGACACGAGTGAGATTGTCTCTGCAAAGGCTGAAACAATTCCAGCACGGTGCTACACCAGACACAAAACTCCCTTGGCCGACAACACTGCCCAGGGACAAGTGCTTCGAAAACACTGTTCTCATGTACTCTCACAACAGAGAAGGTGTCTCAAAGCGCTGGATGCTGTGATCACATACTTAAGGCACCTCGATGACTTGCAATGTCACAAAAACACAGTCAGTTACTGAAAACGATCTTTGTCTTGCTGCAACATATTTTTGATGCCACTCATTCTCCAGATGGGGAGCCAGACACCAGATCAGTTAAGAGTCTAGTTACCAGAACACGACTCTGGAAGACCAACTTGCTTCTGGTTTAAGCAGACTGGTTATGAATAAGAAATAACCACATTCAGCTTTCAGACTGCTGAATGAAACTGTCAAGTCTATCAAATACCCATGAAATAAAGATAGTTGCTGCAGAGACCATCAAACTGGGATGTTTTACAACAGACTGCCCATTAGTTCCAAGCAGCAGTAATCACGGGCCATTTGCATTCAAATGTGAGAATTAAACGATATGCATATAAATCAGTTTACAGCCATTTGTAGTGCTGAGCTACTGACAAACACCACTTTATTGCATCTCTAATATGTTAATAGTCTGAGAAAAATACATTTTTTGGACTCTTACAGAAAATGTACACGCACGGGGCAGGCATGTTTGGCCCCGTTGGGATACCCAGACAGCCTTCAATATTACCGTAGTCATTTAATACATTTAAAATTGAGCAACCCAACTTGGTGCAGAAAAAAAATAGGTTGAACTATTTGAAGTATAGCAGGAGTTCTCCAAATGTGGATCCATCACAGCTTTCAGCACTTCCTCCTTTTCCAGATACTAATTGCTCATCTCTGCTGTCTAAAGTAAAGAAACGGTGGAATCCCAGACTTTTGTCATCAATACGTAAGGCAATAATCATACAAGAGCATCACTATTGAAGGGTGAATCCAAAACCAATACCATTAGTGATTGATGCACCTTTACATTTTTGGGTATACTAAAAACGGATTTACATGTACTTTATTTTAGTACACCACAAAATGTGATCCATAAAGCAAAGCATTAGGCAGGCCAAGTAATAATGGTGAAAAAATCTTTACACATATACTCAGTAAACAAGTTTCTCACCTGGCCAGCAATTCTGTCCAGGTCTCTGGTTCCCTGGGAGGTTAGCCGACGACCACTAAAGAATTAACAAAAAGGTTATCAGACCATGTACACACACACTACAATACAATACATCTGAGGGGAATGCGTCTGACACTCTTTATGGGTCACCACTGATAAATTCACCATCCTTGCATGTCTGAAAAAAAATCATTTGTCAGACTCAACAAGAGGACCAATTTAAAATTTGAGAAGCCAATAAGTTGCCCCAAGTTAAAGGCTTTGTTACAGATTCTGTGCAGGTTGCTGACAAATTGCATGGAAGCGTAATTGTTTCAGTTCATAGTTAAGCAAGAATGACTTAAGAATTAAAATGCAATTCCCAGTTAAAATATTTCAAAGAACAAACTGATTCTCTGCACCATAATACACCAACACCTTTCCATAAGGATGAATATCAATTTGTTTTGTTCACCCATTCAAAATGATTAAAGAAAACCCGAATCCTGTGTTAACAAACCATCAATTCTAAACTAAAGTAAAGATTTGACTACAACAGAAAGAAGCAATTACCCATTGGGATCCTTCTCGATCATCTTAAGGAGCTCAAGAGCCTGCAGAACCTTGCGAGCCACATTTTTTGATCCTACACTGTAGTGGGCAGGGCAGACTCCATTCCTGTTGCGACCGCCATAGATCTTGGTCATGGAGCCAACACCAGCACCGCCACGGAGGTACAGGTGGCGAACTGTGGATGCTGTGAGAAAACCACATTACTGGCAGTCCAATGAAACAATTATATAAAACAAGCAATTCTGTCCCACCAACAATGTACAAAGATGAACATGATTAACTTATAAATGAAATGTCTTATTGATAAGCCCTTCGGGAAAAAAAAGACATGCATACATTTCCAACTACTTTATAAGATTTACATTTCAGGCAACAACAATACAATAGTTAAACTATGAGCACAAAGCAGCCAGTCAGAAAAGTCTGATCAATTAAAAGTCTGAAAATGTACCGGAAAGGACACTTGTGAATTGAATGAATTCAAGTACTTACCAGCTCTGATGTAGAACCAGTTCTCGTCACTGGGGGCCAGCTCTTTGTGCTTGCCCAGCTTGACCAGGTCCACCCAGTCTGGCACCTTCAGCTTTCCTGACCTGGAAATCAACGAGATGCGTCAGAACAAATGCATAATGCAAAGCAGTACTGCACAGACAAAACAGTGGACAGTGTAAATGACATTTGCAATGCATTTGTGAAGGCCATACACAATATAAGTAATCTCACTTTTTCAGGAAGGCTGCCAGGGCACGGACGAACTCCTGCTGGTTAACGTCTTTCACTGTGACACCAGGCATCTTAACAGAAAGGGGAAATAAAGGTCATTACGAACATTACTAGAGTAATAACTCAAGACGAGTAATAATTAAGAGCGATAAGATGCATTCCGACATCATCAGTTAAGCATGCCGTTCAGTTTTGACAGCACCGGTTTGTAAAAGACTAACGAGGCAATAAAGCAGAATAACAACATTTCAACGCAATAAGAAACACTTAAATAAGGTTCAAGGCTCTGAACTCGCACGCGCTACCGGTATCTTAGCTTTGAAAACGCGACCAGGCTAACAGCGATAGCCGCCAGGCTAATTCAGACATTGACAGTCTGAATTCAGCTGCATATCGGCTCAATGAACAGCAAGATCCAAATACCTTCTTCTACAACGAACTATCCAACAATATGCACAAACAACAACTAACGCGACCAGAAATGAACAAGGCTAAGTCACTCGCTAGCAGGCCTTAACGAGGCAGCATGGGGGCGGCCATTACTAAACGGTATAGTGAGACCGACGCTCACACGAATTTACCCCAATATAAACTAAAAAACGGCTATTAGCCACACTTGAGACCAATAAAGTTCGTCTATTTGTATATCGAGTCCTGATCGACTGCATTTCAACCTCGGATAACTACAAATTAAAGCAATTTAGTGCCTAAAAAGGAGAGGCGGACAGCCCAGCGCTTACCTTGCTTGTGGACAGCGAAGGGAAGAGGATGAAACGGGGTTTCCTACTCCTGTTAAAACGGACACGTCTCGTTATTTCACGCGAGACTACAGCGTTGTTTTTTCCACCGATGTTGTCCATCAGTTTCCGCGGTTGTTGAGTCTGTAAGGAATTACTTTTTTATTACTTTTTACTTCCACTCCCGAAATGTGAGCAAAAATATTTGTACTTCTTACTCCTTCCATTCTTTAAACTGTCTCGTTTCAGTCTATATGAAGACAATTTAGTTAAAGAGAAAATATCAAATTAGCTTATGTTATTGATAATGAAGGTACAGAATATTAACAAATTTGTATCAATATTGATGAATGCCAAAAGTTTGTTTCTGTTAATCAAATACATAAATAAATGTATAAATGTATAAATAAATAAATAAATAAATAAATAAATAAATAAATAAATAAATAAATAAACAAACAAACAAACAAACAAACAAACACACATGCATAAATAAATATAAGTGATTCTAACATAAAACAAGGTTTAATGATTTCTGTAAAATACCAAAAGGTATAGGTACCTTCTTTTTTATTTTTTTTTTTTAAATGTTTTATTTTTTGCCTCAAATCTATGTCGGATGACAGTCTGTGTCATTGCTAAATATTATGCTGCTGTATCCATATACATATCCGTACATTCATTCTTCAATGACTTACAAGAATGATAGCTAAAAAGTTAAATTAAATTAAATTAAATTAAATTAAATTAAATTAAATTAAATTAAATTAAATTAAATTAAATTAAATTAAATTAAATTAAATTAAATTAAATTAAATATGACTGTGACTACCATCAACAAAAGGTTCACAACCTCTTAAAACATAGTGAGTGTGTTGTTGGTTTGACATTGGGCTGGGCCTTAATTTGGAGTTTGCATGTTTTCCTTTGTGCATAGATTTTGTCCAGGTAATACAGGTTTCCTTCCTTAGTCCAAAAGCATATGCATTTGGTGCCTCTAAATAGTCCGTAGGTGTCTATGTGAGTATGTGTAACTGTCTGTCTCTTTGCTTTTGCCCGGCGACAGTGACCTCCATAATGTATCCTGCCTTCCTCCATATAGTCAACTGCTCCAGTGCATTGTGATCCTGAAATTGATTAAGTGGTATTGGCAATGACTGTATGTCCTATGAATGACATTGTGTATCAAAAAAGTTAAAAATAGATTTCAGATTTTTCTTGACTTGATTTTTCTTGACTTTTTAACTTTAATTCTGTACTTTTTAGGAATAGTGAATGGAATCTGTACTTTTACTTTCAATAGCTTTTTTCTTCTTCTTTTTTTAAGTATCTGTACTTCTAGTTGAGTAAAAATGGGAGACCTTTTGCCAGGTTATGGTGATGTGAGGTTATGTGAGCTTGGCTGTTTTTTGCAGACAGTAAGGGGATGATTCCTTCACTGTTGTTTTAAAGTAATTTTTCTCGGGAAATAGTGGGAATATTTTCTGGGATAAAACTGTCAACCTTACAGTTGAATAAACCTTATTTGCATGTAAGAAATAAACATTTTGTCTTCACAATGCCATTTTTTTTTCCAAAATGTCAGCATAGATTCAGGCTTTATCTCTTGCTTGTCATTTCAGCTTTATGAGATTTATCAGTATTTTCACGTGAACTGTCCAAATTCACAGGGATGACATGGATAAGATATAGATATGAGCCAAAAGGTACACTCTTTATTGAAGGCCTACATATCTCTTTGTAGATATCATAACAATATATTTGCACGAGCATGAATATTTTGGCACATGAAGCACTGAGGATAAGAAAATGGAAAATTTCTTTGATGTCTCTATTCATCTTCATCGCCTCCAACTCAAGCCCACTCCATCAAAAAGCACTCCGTTATATTAAGAACTACACAATACGTTCTTGTGTTTCTCTCATAGGGAGACAAAATAACAGAGAATCTCCATAAAAACAGCTTTTACCAAAAACAAAGAATAGGACCTTATTGCTCTGTGTCCATGCTCGTACGTGTGCGTGTTTGTGTCACTACCTTATTTACATAGCTTCCCGGCTGGCAGAAGTGTTGCCCTTTGCACATATCAGATGGAAAGGGCAGGCATGCTGCAGCATTGACACAATTGATATGTTTGCAGAGACACGAATGAGATGGAAGTTGGGTTGATAAGCAGAGGTTTATGAATCAGGTTTACTCTGTCAGTGGGGGCAGCCAGTGAGAGCGAGGGAGATAGAGCCACTGAAGAGAAATAAAAATAATAATAATAATAATTTTTAAAAAAGACACACAAGTCATACAGAGGACAGATGAATGCTGGGTCTTTACACGGCTTCACAGCAGGTAACCGTACTTCTTAATTCTAATTCTTGTCTTACCGCATATTATCAACATGTATGCACTTTGTGATATTTCAGTCTTCACTAATTGGCTGAGACTACCTTGAAAAGTTTGACCCTATATCTAGAATGTACTTCAAATACCTTAATTGATTAATTAAGGCAATTAATTGCACTGGGAGTGTCCAGCCAATCTGAATTGGAAACTCACACTGGATGGATTAAACTTCATTAATTACTTCAGTAAATCAATTTTGTTGAGGCCTTGCAAGTGGGACCGTAGACAACTGTGCAAAGTGATTATGAAGTGGTATAAAGAGGTTATTTCAGCCAGTCGTGATTATAATGGAAGTGAAGAAACACGTAATGTCTCGAAAAGGTCAAACTAATTACGTGGAAATGGACAGGTGGCATATTGAGGCAACAAATCTGCTATTTCAACATTCACCCACTCTGCCTCTTGTGAAAGCATTGTGTAAAAATGCAGGGAAATTAGCTGCCAATCATTTTTGAGTGCATTAGCTGGAAATCACTCATTGTGGGAAGTGTAACGCTTGTGTGATTGAATGTCAGCGTTCATGTATTTACACAGAAATGCAAACACGTATCAGAGAGTATGCATGGGTGAATGATGCACAGTGGAACAAATCTTTAAAAACAAAAGACAAAAAGACAAAACAAAGAGCAGAAAGAGAGGACAGAGAAAAGTGTTAAGAGAACACTGCCACCCAGCTTGCTGCTTGTTGTTCTGTGTTTGCATGGTGCTCACATCCTCAGTGGAGAGGTTCTGTCAAGTCTGGTCTGGCCTGACCTTTTCAGTCTCTGGGCACGTTTACAGCTCTCCAATACTTATCAAAATATCTTCTCTCTCTGCCCCTAACACAAACTTGCATCACATTCTCAACCCATCTACAACTGTACTTCCTCTCCTTCATGCTGACTGCTATTAATATTCTGACCTCCACCACGACGCTTAACCTCAGAATTTCCTCTAGTCTTTGTCACTCGTTTCTCATTTATATACATTTTATTCTTTGCCTTTTTCTCTATATTTGACTGTTCCTTTGACTGAGTAGGTGAAGGGACAGCCTTTACTAAAAGACCCATATGGAATCAAAGGACAGAGGTGGTGGGGTTGGCGTAAAATGTGCTGCAATTGCATTTTTGTCTTTTTTCTTCAACATTTCTCATTTACATACGTATATATAAGCAATGAAGCCTTAAATTGAGAGAAGTTTCCTGGTTTGGAGTCTGGACAGGAGGGCTATGTGGATTGTGCTGTATAGCTTTTTCTCTGGGTCCTTCAATTCCCTTCCACAGAACAAAAACATTGCATTTGAGGAAAGTTAGTGACTTGAAATTATCTGTAGGTAAGGTGTGTGTGTGTGTGTGTGTGTGTGTGTGTGTGTGTGTGTGTGTGTGTGTGTGTGTGTGTGTGTGTGTGTGTGTGTGTGTGTGTGTGTGTGTGTGTGTGTGTGTGTGTGTGTGTGTCTTTTGTCAGAATATAAAGCCTGCATTGATCAATCCTTTTTTTTCTTTTTCTCCCAGACATGGAATTCATGTGGTTGTACTCGCTGTGCCAGTGTTGTCTATTTGTGTGTGTCATTGTGATGAGTGTGAGATTGTGCATGGCAGTCAGTGGCGGTGGTGACATGGCCGACATCCACAACAGAGTCCAGAGTGGGGGACCCCAACCTGGGAGTGTCTCATGCTGTCTTCGCCTGTGCCTGGGCTGGGTGGGGGCCATCGGAGGTGCAATAGAAGTCCCTGTAACCGTGGTGCTCAACCTGAGATCGCCCCAGTGTCTGTACACCTGCATTACCCTTGTGTGTAGCCCCTTGTTGGTCAGGCAGTTTACCATGTTCCTGATAATGTTGCTCACACTGGACACCCATCTACAACATCATTTGGCAAACAGGTGAGTCTAAATACACTCAATCTAAAAGTCTATGCAAGCGAAAGTGAGCGCTTGCCGAACATAATAACAGTATAAATATGTACAAAACGGTCCTTCTTCTACAATATATTATTTTCTCAAGATGAAATAGAAAAATAACCTTACAATTGCATATGGTGCTTCAATATTGTCTTGTGTGTGTGTGTGTGTAAGAAAGGTTGACTGTGTGGGCGGCGAGAGTCAACCAACACTCTCAAGCATGCTTTAAGCAATAAAGGCAGAAAATCAATATGACAGTAAAAAACGGGGGGAAAAAAACAAGTCCAGATGCAGCATTGTATAGAATACTGTTATAATGAAAACAGAGCGTCTATTCAACACTCACATGGCTGTTTGTATCAGACAACGCTTACACTGCCGGCTGAGAGATGGTGAGCAAACATCAATAAGCTCTGAGGCGCTTGTTTGATTGACACTGACCGACAAATTCAACCTTTCAGGGGAAGACAGCCTGATTTGATCTTTTATGCATGGTGCTTATTTGTTCTAGCCAGCTGACCATTTGGTTAATGTAAATAATTTAGAATATTTCTGTTTGATACTCAAACATGAAAATGACCTTGGGCAGCCTATTCTGGAAATTGATCACGACTCATAGCTGCTGCAACTCTTGTAGGTCAGATCTCTTTTCAATGACAGACTGAAAAGGTGTGCTTGTATTAATATTGGTGAACAGATACTGCATTGCAGAAACATGCTTATTTTTTCTTTTATTTATTCCTTAGCTTAAACAATGTTTTAATGCTGTCTCAGGATTGACTACATGTATATCTGTATCTCAACATGTCTCTGGATGCCAGATACTCGTCAGTGGTGACCCGTCAGAGAGCTCTGTGTGCGGTCCTGCTGTGCTGGGTGGGCTCCATTTTGTCCTCCTTCGCCCAGTTCATTGGCTCGGATATCCTCGACAAATGGCGACGTGAAGGCAAGGGTGTGGGTACGTCCGACATCGGGATGGGCAGCAACTGGACCACGTCTATACCCCAACTGACCTCCTCTCCACTTCCTAAGTATCATCCTGATCTGAAAATCATTGGGGAGTACCTTCCATATGGGGGCTTCTGGTCAAAGTTTTACATGGACGACATGAGCAACTTCACTTACGCCGAGATCCACAGCAGCCACTGGAGCGTGTGCGCCCCGGATGCTATTCTCACTCCTCAGTTTCTCGTCTATGTTCATGGGGTGACAATCTTCTTGCTCCCTTTGCTTTGCCTGCTGGCCATTTACCTTGACTTGCTATGCATGAAGCCAAGAAAAGCAGCATTTAGTCATGCAGACCTTCCAAAACAGGATTCCTGCCTGGTCCGTTCAGTGGCCCTGTCCCTCTCTCTTTTAGTCCTGCTGTGCTCGCCGCTCCACATTATCCACATTGTCTTGCTTTTCACCCCTGGAACCTATCTACCTTCCTGGGCTCATGCTGTTGCCCTTTTCCTCTTCCAGCTATACAGTCTTGTCCCCCAGATCCTTTTCACTCCACCAAGAAAACAAGTGAAAGGAGAACAAGTATCATTTCCTCTTGCTGTTCCCAACCTTCCCCCCGCATTACCTCAGTCGTGGGGAAAATCTGTCCATCTGGTTCTATGTGAGGCGATGCAAGCAGCTCCATGGTCTTCAGCTAAACACTCCCTTAAAGCTAAAGTATGCCCAGAAGTTTGATGATTTTCTTTCTCAGTAGAAGATCTGGGGTATTGTTTTCTATGTAAATGAATTTTTTTTTTAAACTTATTACAGCTAAATAATCTTCCCTCACTAAAGTTACTTTCATATCTTGTTTGCAGAAGAGATTGCTAGTGTTTGAGAAATGACGTGTATCCCAAATCAATATGGCATATTCATGTTTGTTGTTGGCTTTTTAAGTAATCGTCATCCGCATGCACACACATTATGAATAACACGCAAATGAAAAGGCCAGTTAATTATCTGGTCCCATACCAAATGTCAGTGAGAAAATTAAGTCTCCAGATGATAACTACTATCCTGATCACAGATGTCTGTTTTCTTTGACTGCTCTTCCTGTGGGTCTTATTCTAAGCCCATTTAAAATCTCAGCTAAGCCAACCACCAGTAATGTAGATATATGAGTGACAGCGTTTAATTAAATATTCAGTAATAACATAGAGGTCCAGACAGGACTTGGCATTGTGAGGAAAACATAATTAACCTGGTTATGACACAATATTCAAGCATGTTTTTTTTTAAAACTTGCAAATACAAAGTCATGCTCTTTGCAGTTAAAAAAAAAAGACCTTGATTATACAAATTCAACTATTCACCTTGACCCACAATGGTGTTAAGAAATCCCAAATGGACCAAAAATTAAGAAACTTCTTTGCAAAGAACACATTTAATTCTATGACCCTTTTCATTTCTTTTAGAATTCTTCAAGCATTTTGTTTTCTTTCCTCGCTCATGCTCTCTTTGCTTGTTGGTGTTCCAGTCTTCAACTGTTGAAGTGGTTATTTTTAATCCATTTCCAAATCGGGGCATGGTTTTTATCTCATTGTCAAATATTTGAAAAGGAAATAGGACACTTTGGTATGTTTTTAACTGAAGAAACAAAAACAAAACAAAAACAACAACTTTCAGTTGGAGCAGAATATTGATCAAGAAACTTGGTAAAGGTAAAAAAAAACAAAAACAAACATATTTTCCATTGGTTTCACAGCCACAGTTTCCCATTCAATTGTCCTGTGAGCCTGAAAGCTCGCCGCTTCCTGTTTATTCTGTGCATAGATACGCTCAGCTGCACTAATCAATGCCTCATGTTCCGCTGTCACTCTGTACACACCTCATTGCCAGCTGGGGTCAGAGACCCAAGACTGAAAAACATAAGCTTGAAAGATGGATAAAACTCTGCTTAATCCAGCATGCAACAAAAAGGCAGTTTGTGTTCGGGAGCACTTTCGTATATTTACTACAACTCGTACGGGAAAAATACGACTGCTATAAATGGGTCATAAATGAGAAACTCACTTATGTGAACATTTTTCCATACAACTATGAATGGGGTGAAGCTATGTGATTTATTCCTGGTATTCTTGTTGTCATTATTGGCCAAATTATTGTGCATTCACTGCATCAAATAAACTAAGAAATTTACAGCTAACTGTTGCTTGGCTGGTGCTCATCTTATTTCTTGCTTTGCTTATGTGGTGATTTAATTGTGCTCAGGAGTAGCAGTTGTGCCGTATTACTACTTCAGTAGGCTACACAAAACCAATTAAAAAATTTAAATTTTTAGTAAAGTAGAACCACAAACTACACACTGAAACACAACATCAGTCCTACAATTTGGTAAAAAAATCTAATTTCATTATGCTTTTCTTTAAAAAAAAAGAAGCTTTTGTTGCTATTGGCTGTTGGAATCGAAAGGTAAACGGCACTGGTAGAAAAAAAAGAAAAAGAATTCCTTGAAAATAGCTAAGAGTATTCTGCTTATATGTTTCGAATAACTCAGAATAACTGTGATGTCGGTCAACAAAATGGTCTTTCCACTTCAACGTGAGAAATTATATTATATTAACTCATATAGATAGAGATATATATTTCTCAATTATTCTATTATTCTCTCTGTATTTACCAGACTTCATCACACTTAAAATGAAAAGCAATGGAGTTCATTAGCCAAGTATACATAATTATTCATTAGTGTAAAAGAAAAATCTTAATATAGACTTCGCATTGACATCTCATCTGTGTGTTGGTTTATACATGTAATGAGATAGTTGCTTATGTGCGAGCCAAGTATTTGACTTATTGACTGTTCCCTGTAATCATTCAGCTTCAGCTAGGTGGTAAGTTTCCCTGTTCCAAGCTTTATAGGCACACAAATCATAATCTGAAAATAATTGTTTTTCCCTCAACGGTGAAGAGCTGAAAACCTGCTGAAGGTATATTGATACATTTGTTGTTGGGAATTTTTACCTGCTGACTATCTATATGTAGTGATCAAGAGTGAATTTCTCTGGCTGCTTCCTCGAGAGAGTTGATATACTGTCTTGAAGCAAAAACCTGTAATGCAAGACTAAACAGGCAAGTATAAATGGCATAATTTACTGACATTTGTGCCAGTCACAAATCACGAAATTCACATCATTGAGATGATATCACAATTGCTGGTTGGATCATTCCGCTGAATATTTGAGGTTGGATTGATTCATATTAAATGAAAATACAATAGTAATTAGAGTAACTTTAAACATTCAGATCTTTTGAAAAATCAAATCAAAATCAAATCGAATCAAATAAACCCTGGCAAGACCAACATTCATTAGAGGCAAGAGTAAAAGTATTAGTTATTAATCAATAGTAAACATTGGATATGTATTTTTGCAAGTTCACAGGGTTTCTATATGGGAAACATACAATACTCTTTACAAGTTGTCTTTTCTGGTAAACAGAAGCAGGAATAACTGTCAGGTGCCCTACAAAGACAGTCCACACTTGAGTGCCATGAATTCGACGGAGAAACAAACAAGAGACCTGTGTTTTGAAGGACTTGCACTTCAGTTTCGAAGACATATAAAGGGACAATATTGTCAGTTTTATAACTCATCGACCACAGAAGGTCCGATAACATGAGCTAGCAGTGCCACCTCATCGTCATCATAAACTGAAGATATGTCTGATGTGGGCTGAATTGTTTGTTGGCCAGAGTGTCAACTCACACTGGTAGCGCCTGGCAAGTCCATTACTTTGATTGCCGTTTGACAATCTGTCTTTATGACAGGCGACCGCGGAGCTTTGCCATCGATAGAAGAGAAACACATCGATCTATCACCCTACGACCTCCAGCGGCTTTCAAATCTAGCCCTGCACACAGATGGACATGTTGAGTGCTTCTCGACAGAATCTGGTATTGATTGTGTGGAAGTTAATGGCAGAGTCATATTTTTCTGCGCGCATCTGACTCAACCCTCCTGTCATCCTTTTTTCCCCAGCTATCTGTTCTTATGATTCATTAGCCCTGCCACTGAACCTTCTGTTTTGTTTATTCTGAATGAACTGCCTGCTATATCCAACTCCACTGCCTCAGTCTTTATCTTCCCACCTATAATTCTACTATTCCCCATTGATCTAATCATATGCTCCATCTCCTGTTTTATTTTTTCAGTTTCAAAGAACAGCACCTGCTAATTACACAGTACACACACACACACACACACACACACACACACACACACACACACACACACACACACACACACACACACACACACACACACACACACACACACACACACACACACACACACACACACACACACACACACACACACACACACACACACACACAAAAAACAGTCAGATCCTCAAGGTTATTTTTGGATTCTTTTTTATTTTGTCGTGCTTTGTATCTTTCCCCTATAAAGAAATAGTTAGCTATATATCAACAATGACACATGGACTCTAAAATAAACAAGAGTGAAAGACAGGAGAAGAGACAACTAGCTAGGCACAGCAGACAGAGAGAAAGAGAGATAAAAGCTGGGAAAGAGAGGAAAGGTAAGAGGAAAAGAGTGAAAAAAGACAGCAATTTCTCTACAGTAGAACCAAAAACAAACCATGGGAAGTGTACATTTCTTTTAACATTTACAATTATAATAATAACAACGGCAATAATAACAGTAACAACAATCATAATTGTTCAAATAATAATAATAATTAATAAAAAAAATCAATAAGACCTCTGGTTTCTCATAAAGACAAATGACTTTTTTTTTATTCTTTTCTTTGTTTTTTTTTAAAGATCACTGGACAGTAGTTTGTTCGGCTTTGCACCTCTATAGGCTAATATTCTGTGTTAGTATAGTTGTTTCATAATGCGTTTCAATAGTAAACTGTTTTTCATATTTTTAAAAGTTTAATTTAATTTATGTTGCAGTTCTTTTTTTATACAAACAAGGAATTCAGAGATATGTATACTTGTTCTGTCAACATGTTCACTGTGAGTATGAATGTGTGCATGTATCTGCATATGTGTAGTAGCATTCAGAAAAAATACCCATTCGTTTTATTCTCCCATTCATTCCTTTCGCTATCGCTCCCCTTGCCCTTCTTATTAAGACTTTTAAACCTTTTTATCCTCTTAATGACATTCTAAAATAATTAAGCTTTTCTTTAATGCCTTAGCAAGTCATATTCCTTTCTTCTTTCTCGGGAACACAGCCCAACGCTAATCCCTTCATTATTAGGCGCCAACAAAGGAGGAGCGATGGGGAGGACAGACAGAGCGAAAGAGAGATACAAGAGAGAGGGGAGAGGATGGTAACAGGTGAAGAGAGAAGGAGGAGGATGTGGAGAGTAAATTAAAAGAAAAGGGATCTACCTTTTTACTTCATAGCTGTTTTTTTTTTTCTTATGAATTGGCAGGCCACCCCAACAGGGCGAGCGAAAACAGGACAGTTAGTTTGTTCTAAGTATGGACTTCCTGGCCGTACACAGGAAATTATACACTCGTTTTGTTTGGAAGGCAACATGCTTCAGCGATTTAAAAAATTTACACATTTTTTTTATTTTTTTAGCACCGAGCACTCAAAAGCTCCTGGTCAACTCTCCCCTCTGTCCCCCGTCTCTCCTTACACACTGCTCCTTACTGTCTTCATCCCTTAAAGATTGAGCTTTGTGAAATGGATTCTCCTATTCTCCAGGCAGGGGAATTATAGCAGTCATCTGCTTCTAATTCTCCCTTCCACTTTGGCGGCTGCATCAGCAGAGCGCCGGTTTTCTTTGTGCTCCCTGCTTCCCTCTCTATCAAAATCATAATGGCATCATTTCGATTGTGTCTACATTCACCTTAGTCTGCCCCCCTCCCACCCGCTTCCTCTCTCTATTTTCCCCAGTTTTCTTCGACCTACAGTATATGGCACAGTCGTTAATGGCTGGTGGGTCTGGACTCTCTTTTTCTCAGTCTGTCTCTGGGTTTTACGGGTATGAAGTGAAATATGGAGTGGGATGAACTGGCTGTGTGCAGAATCTGTGTACAGTCGTTTTCAGAAGGCTGCCTCTTATGGCGCATTGTATAGAAGTGTGTGTGTGTGTGTGTGTGTGGGTGTGTGTGTGTGTGTGTGTGTGTGTGTGTTTGTATACTGTATATAAGGTGGGATACTGGGACAGGAAGGGTTAAGGGTATGAGGTCAGAAGAGGGAGGGGTAAGGGAAGTAGAGGGGCTACAGTAGGTACTCCTTCTTGCCCTGGCTGGCGTCGTTCCCATTGAGGAAGGCCTCCTGCACCTCACCATGTTCATCCAACCCACTGGCCTCATGGGTAAGATAGGAACCTGAAAGTACAAGACAGAGAGGGAGAGAGAGAGAGAGAGAGAGAGAGAGAGAGAGAGAGAGAGAGAGAGAGAGAGAGAGGAGAGAGAGAGAGAGAGAGAGAGAGAGAGAGAGAGAGAGAGAGAGAGAGAGAGGGAGAGAGAGAGAGAGAGAGCAAGAGAAAGAGAGGTAGGGGGTAGGTTAGGTGGCGAAGCGTCATGATCACTGCCGCGCCATGCAGCGTTATCAAACCAATCAGCATTTATATTATTGAATACTGTACCTATGGCTGATTAATTCATTAGTTAACTGATTGTTAGGTCAATACCAGGCAAGAATAGGCTCTCGTGTACGGTATGAGCCTACCAGCAGGAATTAGATGTGGAGGATGGATGCGTGAAAAGGAGAGTCATAAAAGGAGGAGGTAATAGAGGAAAGATAATGGAAGAATAATAGAGAATAAAAGACAGGGAGGGAAGAGAGTGTGGCAGAAAAAGGTGGAGGGGATGTTAGGTGCAAGAGAACAATGGCACGTTTGTGTCACTCAGAAAGGCCATCAAACTCATTTTACCATCCCCCAGGTCTATATGATTAATGATGCTGTGTCGTACAGGTTACGGAGAGCAAGACGTGTTTAACTCAGTTTCTTGCCGGCGTGTCCCTTCCCAATAGGGGTGAGTGACACTCTCATTCTCCTCACCACAGAGATTGACCGGGATGCTGACAGTCACAACTTACCAAAGACAAAGCCCCTAATGGCCCTGTCTCCACTCTGATTGGTTGTAACGGCCCTGTCTCCAATCTGATTGGCGGTCAAAACAGGCTGAATATTGACTGACGGCTCGTCCAGCCATATAGGGTAAGCTATCCTGGTCACAGCGTCCCGGACAATTCCCTGATCATTTCTTGGCAGCTGTAGTGAATGGTGTAAGGCTGCCAATAAGAGGGCACTTAAAAAGATAGGGAACTCAGAGTAACTGCTTTAAATAGATGAGCCTTGATACACTAACATAGAGTCATAAAACATTGAGACCACACCTTCGTTTCCCACCGTACCCTTTCACTTCCACTACCCTGGCCAAGGTCATCTATCATCTACAGTGCCTTGCCAGAAAGGAGCATCCTGCCCTGCAGGCTTTCTCTTGGCAATTTTACACCTCTGCTTACAGATTACTTTCAAAACAATCAGGTCGCAACTAGGATTCAATTTACAGCAGCCCCCCCCCCCCCCCCCCCCCCCCCCCCCACCCAACCCAACCCCCAACGTGGCAGTGCAGAGGTAAGCCTCTAGAAATAGTTTTAAAGGAAATTCGCTCTCAACATATGTCTGGTGATTGTGAAAGAAACCTGATGTGTGTGCGTGTTTGAGAGCGTGTTACCTTTCTGTCGGACAGAGCACCAGATGGTGACAATGAGGACACAGATGACGGTGAAAACCAGCAGTGCCAGTACGCCACCTATCACTGCGTAAGGTACCGCACTGTGAGTCTCAACCACTGCGCCGGGGTCTAGGAGAGAGAACGAGAGAGACAAGCAGTGAATGTGTGGGAAGAGCGTGCGGCACATAAAGGGAAATGGGGAGATAAAGGAAGTCAAGTGCAGTGAAGGAAATTGAGACAAAGAGAGAAATGGATGAAAAAAAATTAAAGCAGGAAAGATAAAGGAGAGGGGGAAAAAAAGCATATTAAAACGCCTGCATGGGAGAGGGTGCGGGGCAAGATGGGAGAAAGGAGAAGTCGATATCTTCCACCCAACTTGCATTATCACCTTTCATCACCCCCACAGCACAGAATGCCAGACAGTCAGAAATGGGTGAGAAAACGGTGGAGAAATGAGTAGAGTGAATAAAGAAATAAGTATGTCAGCCTCTCGAAGACCGCTCCATCCGAGCACTTGTCAAATGCGCAATGCATTTTGAATGAGGAAAAACCTAAAATGTGTTTACACCCCGACTGGTGCAGCCCTCGGAAATGAAACCAAACACTTCACCACAAAATGAGTAAAGAGAGATAAAGAAAAAGATAGAAAAAGCCAAGTCCCATTTTGTGACATTTTGCAGTTTAAATTGCACACTAGTGGTAGAGGAATAATTCATATCAAACCGCAGCTTTTGCCCCTTTAAGGTTAAAGACAAAACAGCGGATGCCAGGGGAAAAGCCAGTTAAAGCCATTTTTACCATCATAATCTTTGGATGCTGCACAGCAAGACTATTTGGGGTTTGATTCCAGGACTTTTGTTAGGAGTTTGCAGGTTTCTTCATACGTGTATAGGGGCTTTCTCCGGGTATCACAATTTCTGTCGATGGTCCAAAGACATCAAAGGGATAGATACATTTGTGAGTGTGTGCGACTGTGTGTCGCTCTGTGTTTATCCTGCGATGGACTGGCGATCTATTCAGGTTGTATCCTGCTTTTCACCCAACCTAAGCTGGGATCGGCTCCAGCACTCTGCTCTCCTAATTTGAATAAAGACGTATAAAAGATGGATGGATGGATGGATAAATGAACCATTAGGTCAATTAGGTAATTAAGTTTTTAGCCTTGATCCAAACTAATACCGTTCATAAAATCACACAGGCAAATTGAGTTGCTGGGATATTTCTTGATCAATTTCCGCAAATTTATTCCATCACTTGTGGAAAAAAATCACAACCTTACTGGCAAGATGGACTTACTAAAATCATTTGGCAAAACACAACCAATTAAGATATTTGCAAGTGTCTCTTCATGATCACTTGCAACAAATGTTCTCCTCCGTTGGGATCTGAGCTCAAATTTCACTTTCACCCTCGTGTTTTTCCGCAGTCCACAATGCATTTCATGTGGTAGCAGTGTTAAACACAATGACGTCAACTAAAAGCATCTGTGTCACATCCAGGGAAGTTTTGTACATGTTGTTCAAGGTCTTAATGGGTTGGATGGGAACAGCTTGTTCCCTCCTATATGCTGGTATACATTTGTCTGTGGACGATTTCGACAGTAAAAATGGCTGGGAATAGTGAAAGCTGTTATTTTGGTACACAGATCTGGACAAGCGCACGCATGCACGCACGCACACGCACGCACGCACACGCACGCACAGGATGTTAGTGTGCACACTAAGGTAACAGGAGCTGAGAAACACATGTTGTGGAGGGCAGAAAGCAGCTGTATTGCTTAGAATCATAACATCTTTTTGATGGAGGTGATAGTTGGTAAGGGCAAAAGAAGGCAAGGTCACTAGTATTTGATGTGGCTTTAGGACCTTGATGGGGTGAAATTAAAACATGAATCATTAATAAAGTGTGAACACACAGGGATCAGAAGATGATGGCAGAGTGATGGAGAAAAAGAAGAGGCGGAGGAAAAGGAGCAGGTTGACTGTTGAGGGAATAGCAGCTTATTGTAATACATGCATTTCCCGGATGAGCGTTTCACTGAGCATTGTGACAAATGACACCATATTTCTCATTATGTGCATGATGAAGTGTTAGCATATGTGTGTGTGATTAAAGTGAACATTGGTGCATCTGCAGATACATGTCACAGGGGATTCAAATGTGATAAGATCAAGCATTCGGCCGAAGCAATATTTCACAGAGATAAAAAAAAAAAAAAAAACGAAAAACGAAAAAAAAAAGGAAGCAAGTATTGATGCGCGCTGCCTTTCCCTCAAGTCAACCTGCTGTTAATCCTCTGCAGCCCAAAGCTCCCCAGGAAATGACTGACAATATTAAAAACGTGTGTTGTTTCTCCCAGAATCCCCTCAGATGATACATCAACCCTGACTAAACATTCACCAAACTGTTGGCGCCGTAGTTTTCTTAAGACTCTTTATGACATCTCCACACATGCCCAGCAGGTGAACAACCTCTGCCTGCAACAGACGGTGGCAGGGGCAACAGAAGAACAAGAAGGATGCTCACGCTCCCTTCGCTTCATCTTTCCTTTTAAGTAATATAGAGAAAAGGAGACAGAGAGCAGCTCAAGGTGTGTTTGTGTGGGGGGGTTGATAAAAAAAGGAGCGATAGCAGGGAGCATGTGTTCGTGTGAGTGCATGTATGAGATAAATGGATTCTGTGGATAAAAAGAGAAGAGAAATGGTGAGAGAGAGTATGTACTTATAAACACAAACTCAAGGTAGCATAGTCGTGCTAAGCAACATTTCTTCAATCTGCAGTGCAACATTCTTCTGGGAAAATATGATTAGGGAACTACCTGGATCATTTTTCTTTCTTTCTCACGCTCTCTCTCTCTGTGCGTGTGTGTGTGTATGTGTGTGTGTGTGTGTGTGTGTGTGTGTGTGTGTGTGTGTGCAGGTGAATGTTTGTGTAGCACCGTCTGAACCCTCCAGAGGACAATGTCAGTCAGTCAGCAAAAGGCTGAGGTGTGCTGCTAGTTCCCTAAACTCTTAGTGTTGGTTCATTAACAGTACCCACCAAGCTCCATGAGATCAAGTCCACATGCACGCACGCACGCACACACGCACGCACACACGCACAATTGCTGACTGGGCAGTGTGTGTTGAGGGAGCATCAAACAGCCAGAGATAAGAAAAGAGCGAGTGGGTGGTTGTGTGTGGTGCATACCCAAGCATCTGCAGGCTTGTAAGCTCATGCAGATGCAGGGCAAAGGAAGGTTGCAGCAGCAAAAATAAAGGGCGTGTATGTGTGTGTGTTTATATGTACGTGTTTGTTTGATTGTTTGTGTGCGCGTGTATGTGGGAAAGGAACACCAGGGAGCCATCGAACGTGTGAGACACACAAGGAGAGCAGGAAAGGACAAGGAGTGAAATGGAGGGTGGAGGGAGGCTATGACCTGCAAAAAGCTGACAACCTGACTGACAGTTGACTCGGAAGAAATGTGTTTTTATTTAAAACGACAGCATTATATTTTGTCTCACTAAACGACAACTTAGTTGGTTTGCTTCTGCAGTGATTTTATTTCAAGCTAAACCAAAAAAATCCTGTCTGATAAAAGCATAATACCAAAATTCGATGTAGAATTTTCAGAACAATATGAACTCTTGAGTCAGTCCAGCACACAACCTTATTAAAAGTGCAGCCTATATTGTTTTATCCTAATTAATGATAATCGTGCATTTCTAAAATGAACAAGATCTTAAAAATAAATAAATTACATATATATATATTGTATATATATTGTAGGTTGTAGCAATGTGTGTGCACTCTCCCGTAGAAGGCATCAGAGAGGAAGAAGCCGTGTGTGTGTTACCTGTTGGATCCGGGGCGAAGCTGGGTGTTAGGAGGGTTGGGGTGGCAGGATGGGAGACGGTGGGTTGGGTGGTGTTGGGTTGGGTGGTAGTAGGAATGGGAGGGACCGTGGTAGTGACTGACATATTATCTACAGACACACAGGAATGGGATGACATACACACACAAATGCTATAACATGCAGGGACACAGGTGCTGCAGTGAGGTTAACACATAATAGCGCACAATAGACGGACATGCTTCATTCTGGTTGAAAAATACTTCAGTTTCATGCTGCTGGTAAACAGTCCTACATGTAGTTCACAAAAAGACCATTAAGTAGTTCATAAAAAGAAAAAAGACCATTAAAAATTCAAAGTTCAAGAGAAGATAAAGCTTCTCTAATATCAGATACCAATATGTCTAATTATTTTCTGGATGTGGATGTGTTCGCAAAAGAGAATCAATCTTGACAACAGGCAAGCGATAAAGGCACAGATGAATGACCTGTACACCAGTTGAGGGGGTTAAAGAAGATGCTCTCAATGGAAAATACATCCTTTAAAGGAGAGACTGAAGGAAATTATGTCTGGCAGACTGTCATTCATCTCTGGAGCAATTGGAATATATAGGAACACATTCTCTATCACTGACAGATTTTCTATGGTACAATGGCAGGAGAGACAGAGACATTGTCTGTGACAGATGCAATCCCAATGGAACAGTGCCATGCAGGGACTGTCTCATTCACGGCTGAACAATAGCTTGGATCTTGACACATTCTCCAAATCAATGGCTAACACACAACAGTAGGTAGAGAGGCAGAGGGAGACAAGTTCATATTGCCGCTAAAGACAAAAATAATGTCTGACAAGAACTAAGAGGGAGATCGAGGCATATGTGTGAGTGTGAGTGTATCAGCACTTTTAAAGTGAATAATATGCCACTTCATCAAACAATCTGTGTAACTGCAACATGCAAGGTAGTCTATGTAGTCCAAGTTTAGGACACACACACACACACACACACACACACACACACACACACACACACACACACACACACACACACACACACACACACACACACACACACACACACACACACACACACACACACACACACACACACACACACACACACACACACACACACACAGCGCCCTTTCTTCAGGAGTAATTTATTGGTAAGTATTCCTCTGTCTCTTCTCTCCCTTTCTCCCACTGGCCCTGAGATCATCAATCTCTTTTTGCACTCTTCTTATGTCAGCACTATGCCTCCCTCCTCCTGTTTTTTTTTCCTTTCATCAAGCCTAGCCTTGGTTTTCTCCTCTGTGTTAAGAAATGTACATGATGCGTAATACGTTTCATGTGAAAGAAACCCCCCCCCCCCCCAAAAAAAAAGAGAAGTAAAGTGAAGAAAAACTGCAACGGAAAGTGGATCAAATGGAGATAAATAGCATTTACTCCAAAAAAAAAAAAAAACTACTTGAATGTACAGTATGTCCTCAGTTTGAATGCTTACCCTTTCGCTTGGTTGTGTGAACGGATATCTATGTATATGTGCATGTCACTTCAGCCTAAGGGTAGAGGATTAATGGCTGGGGTTGCTGCACTAATTAACTGGACACTGATTAATTACTTTTGACTATCACAAATGACCTTTTTTTTTTTTTTGGCCATTTCCAACTTTTTTAAATTCTTTTTTGGGACAACATTACTTCCTTTTTCATTATCTAAGCACCCCTCCACCCCCTCTCTTTCCCCTTCCCTTCATCCAAGTGCTTCAGCCTTCCAGTTCCAGTCCTCCGTGACTACATTCCCTCACTGCCTCTCTTCAACTTAATTAAGGAGAATGCCATACAGCTGTCGTTCTCTTGGCCGATAACATCCCTCCCCCCCCCCCCCTCTCTCCACATCATATTGTTATTCATTAACACTATATGCCTGCCAATCAGGCACACAGCCCATGTTATTTTCAGGGATGGATGAGGCGGCACTTGCGATAATGACGTTTCTCCTCGTATCTCACTCTCGCAGTCGTGCGCCTGAGGAAACCGCGCCACCATTTTGAGTAAGCGCAGTTATTGTTTCATGTTCAGTGTTCCTTATTATAGGAGCCCTGCCTGAAGCAGTAGATGTGTATACAGTCGTCGGTGGGTGTATTGAATATTAGTCATTGATAGAAGGTCCAGTGCCGAGGTGACAAGGAGCCACACTGACTGGTTGAATAGTTGTTCAAAACCTTCCCAGACGTTGAATGCATTGTCACATATTGAAGCTAAAAGCACTAAAGACAATTTCTTCAATTAAATTGACTTTGTATTATCTCACTCTTATTCTGCCACAACCCTCTAACCTTTTTGCACTTTGATTCTCCTTTTATGTGTTTTTGAAAGTCTCACTAAATTAAATGAAAGTCTCTATTTTTCATTCCAATTATCCCGACGGCTCATTACAACAACCGAGGAGGCACGAACTAATCCCTGGTCACCTAATATCCTTCTCCGTTTCCCTGTGTCCCCATCTTTTTTTTTAAATCTGCCTTTCCCATGTGCTCTCCAGGAATCTTCCAGTGAATGTCATCTCTTTGTTCACTTCCATCTCTGTACTGTTTCTGCATGTGCACTTTCATACGCATGTGTGTTACATATATGAAAGCTAACAACCCTATAACTACGTCGCTCTCTCTCTCGCTCCCTTTCTTCCACTCGCGTCTCTCATGCAATTCAATTCTAATGGGTTTTATTGGCTTGGCGATTCATCTGAGAGCAGCAGCTCAGTTCAATTACATAAGAAAGCCCTTTGGGTTTCCACCAGACAATCAGCAACATTGTCCTCCGAGAAACATGCACTCGTATGCATATGCACTTTTATGCATATACACATAAAGAAAAAAAAAAATCCAATTTCTACTTCACAATGGTGAGAAAGAAACAACTAGAAGAGGCCAAATCCAGTTTCTTGAGTGTGTGCGTACGTGCGTGCGTGCGCAGTGAGTCATTCAAAAGAATGTCACATTTACATGACATTTTTTTAATTTTAATTTGAAGTGAGTTAATTTAATTGTAGTAATTTGTGTGCATAACTACTCGCATATGAGCACAAAATGGATACTTTTGAATTATGAACACATCCACATAAGTATACATTTAATCTCCCACCACACACATAATGTATATATTACACACAGACACACACTGACATATAAACAAGTGGGACCATTCAAATAAAACTGTGCTGTGATGCATCATTTCTGTGCCATGGCCTGGGCTCCCCACAGAGTGTCCCACCTCTCGCCCTCTGTTCTCCTTCACTAACATTAAGCCGATCTTTTTTATGAAGTGACAGCGCCTAAAGCACCTGCGACAAATTGGCAACCCCTATTGCCTGGGTTTGTGCTCAGTGTACAGACCCTGATGGCAGATAACTCTCACAGAAGGGAAGGTTGACACAAAATGTGAGGGAGAGACGAGGAAGTTGTTTTTTTCTGCACCAGCAATAAAATGTTTTTATTTTTTGGTTTTTCCGCTGACTCATGCCTTGCAGCATATAACTTCCAGCATTCCCTCTCCGTCCATTCTTACTCCCCAATTGCACCCTGGGATACCCTCTGGGAGGACTGGAAGCACACTAAACTGACATTTCATTTCCCGACGAGATGCGGAACTGAATGCTAACCTGCGTTTGACCTCCATCGCCCTACGTCCCTCCTTTTCATCGCTCCATCATGTCCTCCCACCCTCTCATGACCCCTATACTCACCCCCACTCGCTCACTACTTAACACTCACTTTTCGTGACGCCATTTCCTCAGAAAGCAAGATCTTCTTTGAGTAAAGAGGATGGATTGAACTGCAGCTGAACCTAAAATAGGGGGCAAACTGGTGGCAAGGTGAGAAACAGTGGTGGTGTCTGAGGAGTGAAGGGAGGAAGTGAACAGGCGGTGTGAAAAAGGTGAGAACAGTGGGCAGCACTACAGACGGAGAGGTTATTACTGAAAAGGGTTTGAATTGATAGAGTGAAAGACGTGGTAATGGATTCAAAGGAACAGAATAAAATAAGATAAAAGCAGGGAGAGAATGAGAGGAAAAATACCAAAAATGGTCATGACACAAGCTGAATAAGAACTACAACACCAGTAAGAAAATAACAACAAAATGTGTTTTTTTATGAAACCACATGCTATCACACAGTAATTCTGTTCATTCTTACAAGAAAAAAAAGAAGAAAAGGGTAAATTCTTAAAAGCATGAGGCAATCTTCTGTCCCACTGGTTGTTCAAAATGGGCACATTATTCAAGAGTAAACCGGCTGCTGCATAGTTCTCCAGTGCCCTCGATAACCAATCCTCCACTGGTCATTGTTTAGTTTTTACAGCTTTAATTGCGGCTTTTAACATGACCTTTGAAGACTACTTGAGAAAATAGTAAAATGTGAACGTTTTTGCTTTTTAATTAAGATGTCATCCCCTTCGAACAATTTCATTCAATCAGGTATTTCAGTAGTGTTTTTTTTTTCCTTTCAAAATTGTATCTTTTCTTCATGTGCTTAAATCTGTGATGTCACAGCAGACTGAACAATTGAGCCTGTCTGTGGTGACATCTTCTTAGGAGCATCTCATCAATGCAGCCTCTTACTATGACAGATAGAACGACATAGCATTGTTTATTCTGCCAAGAAAACGTGTCCATCGAGTTTATCTACAGTTGTATCTGAAGTTGGGTCTTCCTCTCCTCCGAGGATACAAAGAACTGATGTTACTGACGAACAGCTGTCAGTCTGCTTTCAGGCATCGAGGAGGAAAGAAATACAATGAAAACTTGAAAAAAAAAACCCAACATAAGAAACTTTGCATTAGCTTGTTAACTTTCTTATCAAAGGTGCCTCTGAGTTACCGTTCCTTCTCCCTTTAGATTATTTGTTGTATTTTGGACAGTGGAAAAAGGATCATAATGTAGGTTTCTTGTCTGTGATCACAAGCTTCTGTACAGGTAATGAAAATGCATTTCTGAATCTATTATTGCTTCAACAAGAGGCGATTGTCATGTTGCTGCATGTCACCTGCTATTTAAATCGTATTTATCTCATAAATCTAAGGTCTCATGGTGATTTACCGTCAACCCCCATAAGACTGGAGGTAAATTTGCTATTATCATGTTGGTTTGTACTTAAAAAAAAAAAAAAATCCTTCAGTGGGGTAAGTGTGGACTAATGAGCCATGTTAACATATTTGGTTTCTGTATTGAGGGATGAGCTTCGTTTAATTTTCAGAAAGTAGCATGTCACACCATATTGAATCATCCACGGTAGTTTATATGTATTGGCAGAGATGTGTAGCTGGCACTGCATTTTACAGTGATGGAGCATTTACAAAGACATAAATATCAGTGGAAACATTACAGCTTGAATGTGGAAGTTGCATTTGATATTTCACAAGCAATAATTGTCATCATGTTCTAACTTATAGCCACATTATGAGCTATGACATTCAAGAAAATCACAACTTTTAGTTGTCTACAGATTAATGTGATGACTGCATCAACAACTCTGAGCTCTTTGAGATAAGGGATTTAAACAATCTGCCCAGTGGGTGAGTACTTTTTTTTTTTGAAATACAGAAAACCACTACTGATACCAGGCTACAGCAAAAGGGTTTAAAAAGCTGATTGCTGGGAATCTGTGGTGCAGCACAGAGGAGCTGGAGCAAGGCTTATGTTGGTTATGTGGTTTTCTGGTCTTTTATGGATTTAGGTTGCTGCAAGATTGCTTACTTTAAATGCACCCTTTTACTACAAGACGAAGGGATTTAAAGAAAAAAAAAAACCGATATATCAAATCAATGACCAACACAGAGTAAAGGCATAAAATATAAAGATAAATGATGAAATGTGAGAAAAATGGCTGAGAGGAAAAAAAACCCAACACAAATGAAGATGACAGCTCAAAAATGGTGAAGGAGGGATCTGAGGAGGAGGGAAAAAAAGACAGAACATTTCTCTACAGAGGTGGCAACACACATCAAGGCTTGACATGTCTAACCTTCCAAGAGAGAGACACAGGGAAAAAAAAGAAAGAAGAAAAGAGGGAGAGGGGGGGAGGGGAGAGAGAGAGAGAGAGAGAGAGAGAGAGAGAGAGAGAGAGAGAGAGAGAGAGAGAGAGAGAGAGAGAGAGAGAGAGAGAGAGAGAGAGAGAGAGAGAGAGAGAGAGAGTAGTGGGTGGGGATGTCACCTTTCATCTTGCCACTGTGCCACCCTCGATGCCTTTGGAAAGCTGCCATTATGTGTGTCATTTGATGCCTCAACAGGGGTGTGTGCAGTGTACGTGCATGTACGAGAGTGAGGTTTAGTCTGATAGATGAGGGGGCGCTAACTAAATGTGGCCTAAAAATCTTACGTAAGATATCTTGTCTCTGTTCGCTTTATCTTCTCCCGGTGTCAGATCTCAAAATAAAGTGCCGGCGAGCAATGACAGGGGCTACCAGCAGGAGGGGCTGCAGATCAAAAGGGCAAACCTGCCGAGTGACACAAGCAATTAGGGCAAACCACCAATGCAATAGATAATAATCTGTAGAAGTTTTTAATGTTGAGCTTGCTATGCATTTTTAACTCGACTGCTGTCCTATTAAAATCATAGAACTCCTGTTTTGTCCCTTTTTTCCCCCCTCTGCAAGTTTACCTAGTTGTTTCATGTGGAGGTTATACAACATTAACATACATCAAAACCTTGTTTTCAGATGTACTTCAAACTCGGCGAGAAAGTTGGCCAATTTGTCGCACTTTCTGAAACAAAGTGATACAATATTTTTGTGTGATGTTGCAAGCTCCACCGCCATCCTCTTTGAGCCGTGGTGCGAAGTCTATCTAGGTCACCCATCATTAACAATGTAGCCACGACCAATGAATAGGTGCAACATTATGGAAAACTTGCAGCGACTGACTACAAAGGCCTCTCGCCCACATTCTGACCTGCCACCTGCGTTGAAGCGAACTTTATTCACAATGATTTGCCCTCAAAATCAGATTTCCCCCTAAATGCTAACAAGTAAACTTCAGATATTCAACAAATTCTTCAATGAAATAATACTTTTCACTTCGGTTTTCTTTCTACTATGAGACAGCTTGTGTTGCAAAATTAATTTAGTTGTCAAAACATCTTGTATCTTTATTTATTGCACTTGAAGGTTTAAGTTATTTTCTGTTCCTTGTGGAGAGGATTGGGTCAACGCCGAGATAAGAAACTCATTCTTACAAGAGAGAGTCTGAATAATAATGTTAGTGACTAGTATCCAAGCAGGCTAGTCTATGTCGTCCTGTGGAATCAATAATGTTGTTGAATCAATTGCACAGGAGTCTTAGCAAAGGTTTCCTGCTGTTTCTGAATCAAGAAAACAAATACAGCTGAAAGACAGATGAGACACGCATCAAGATTTAATGGGTCTGTTGCCCATTGCCAGAATAGCCAGACTGCAAAGACATTGGGGAGATAAAAGAATCAATAAAATTTAAAAGACTTCTAAACAAAAAAAAAAATCATCAAAACAGAACAACAAGAAATGTAACAAAGGATCCATTGAACATGAAACAAATATTCAGAACAGCAAACGATTGCCTTAGATACTGAGTCCGGGAAGGAAAACAACAGAAAAAAACAATCAATGCAGCAAAGTTTTCAAGCGCTTGTGGAAATTCTAAGAGAACAAATGATCCGTTAATGACGGTTACTTACCGTACACCAACAGGGTGTAATGATCGGCTGCACGTCCGTAGTTATTCTGGGCCTGGCACAAGTACGTCCCGTTGTGTGATTGGCTGAGACGTGATATCTGGAAAGTGGGGCCGGAAATCTCTGCCCTCTCAGGTAAGGTGTCATTAATTTTGGACCACTGAATGTTTCTGGGCCTAGTAGGGATAAAGGGGGGGGGGGGGGGGGGGGGGGCGAGAGAGAGAGAGAGAGAGAGAGAGAGAGAGAGAGAGAGAGATGTGAATTTGGTACTGAACAAGTAATTTCCATCCATCCATGACAAAAAAAAAAAACTCATTCTAATTTCCACATGAGTTTGTCAACTCTCAATTGGAAGATTGCATGTTCGATTCCCCATCTCCCTCAGTCCACATATTAAGGCATCCTTGAGCAAGACACTGGACACCAGATTGAGCGCCCTCCATGGCAGTCACCTCCATTGGGATGCGAGTGTGTGTTTGTGTGTGAATGAGTGAATGTGACTAACATGGTGAAGCACTTTGGGGGCTGCTCCAGAAGAGGAAAGGCATCATATAAGTGAAATCCATTCAGCGCTTTCTCATTACGCCATCTTTAATGATGCTCCCCAGTGTTAAATACAGTGAATTGTCAAACAAAAATAAAATCTTATATTTGTGGCAATTTGCAGCCTTCAGAGTGGAGGTAATTAATCATTTAGTGTCACAGTATTGCTAATGCTACTTCGTCAACATCGTATCCAGCTTTCACCAGCATTTATAGATGAATCAGCAATTATCTCTGGTTTCAGGGTTGTGTTATTTCTTACTAAAACACTGCAATACCCATTAGATTAACACAGAAATGGCGGTTACTTTTACAGGAAAATGACAGTGTCTTTTTAATCTTCTCAATTTGTAAGATCATCCTGCAGGCCATATGATAGACCAAATCATATAATATGCATCTGTTTGGAGTGTGGGAGGAAACTGGAGTACCAGGAGCAAACATGTGCAGGGATCAAAGCGGAGATGTTCTTGCTATGAGGTGAGAGTAATGACCATGACTCAACCTTGCAGCCTCAACTCCTATTATAAAATCGTAAATTTAATTAATATTTAGATAATCTAGTAAATAAATAAATAGTTTATTAAACAACTACTAATATTTAACAGCAATGTATCACTTCAATTACTCCATGAAGTGTACTAAATGCAGTACACTGGAATTAAAACCAGAGAGCTAGATTCCAGCTTTTATACCAAGTTTCTCTCTTTGAAACTTTGACAAATTGAGTGTCGACTTGTTTGCTGTTTTCCAACAAGTTTGAGTTAGGATTCGTATCAGTTTGGTTTCTGTGCCCTCTGTGGAGAGTTTAGTCTCTCATTGCCCAGCGGTGTGTTTTTAAGTGGTTGGCCTCTCATCAGAGGATTCTCCCGCAATTCTCACAAACTGAAAAGTTGTTGTGTAATCACTTGGTTTTGTTCAGACTTGTTGGAGAGAGTTGCTCGGCCTCACTGTGAGGGAGAAAGTGCCTGAGGACTGCATGCAGTCACCTGAGCCTCGCTGTTGATAGTCAATAAATGGGGCTGATCGCCTGTTGACGTGATGCGTTGTATTTCCACGCTTCGTAACTTAAAGACGCAAAGCACAGAAGCGCAGAATTTGTAGTTTTGCATGCATACAAAAAGCAATCCACTGAGTAATGTAATGAATTCCTTGTTGAATGACTAAAACAATTATACAATTAGGATTTTTGATTTACACGTAAGGTTTCCCCAATACTCCTCAGTTTACATACTAATTTCACAAGACTGCTAATTGATATTAATTGAGTGGTAATAAGTCATGAATTCAAGCACCAGACTATTGCGAGCGTAAAAAAAAAAAAGCGAGGTCATGCAGGAGGGTATAGAAGCCCGCGGGGTGAGGCTGACATGAGAAGAAAGAATAAAAAGGGGGCTTGGAGAAGACGCCGGTGGTAACCGAGGGCTGCATCCTGACAAATAATGAGGAGATGGATGGTCAGAGGGCGGCGATTGTGCGAAAGAGTTGGCAGGAGAGAAAGGAGGGCAGATGAGACAGAAATAAGGTGTCAGATGTGCAGAGAGGTTGAAGAAAAAAAGAGCAAAACCGAAGAAGAAAGACAGGGACATAAAGAGTTTGTTACTCCAGGTAGAAGGAAGGAAGAAACAAGGAGATGAAGGAATGGAAAAAGAAAGAAAGAAAGAACGAAAGAAAGAAGTAGGCGGACCAAATGAATTGGTCGCGAAAGATGGGCAGGCAGAGCAGACAGGAGGTGTGAGGATTATACAGACACCCTTGCGAAGAAATCTGTGCGTGTGCGTGTGTGCGTGTGTGTGCGTGTGTCTGGCTAAGTGTCATGGCTCATGCCATCCTGGCCAGATTACAATCCTGACTCATCTGGGTTCTAATCCCTCAGGAAGTCTAATTAAACCTCTTTCTTCTTTGTTCATCGCATGCACACTAAATTTCCACAAAACCAAATCTGCCCCTGCTCCTTTCCTTCAAGACACTTCTTAATCTCCCACACACAGTTATGCCCTTTAAATCTAACACCCAAATAAAAAGCCAATCAAGCAAAAATAAATAAATAAATAAATAAAATGAAAAAGTAGAGCACTGTCACCGTCTTCACTTCTAATAACAGACAGATGATGAGTGTATCCCTTCACCAAGAGGAGGTGCCATGTAATTGGTCGTTAATGCTTAACAGGCAGTTAACAGGGCCGCAGAGCAAGTGTAAGGGTGTGTGTGTGCGCGCAGCCCAGCGTGAGATGAGGGTCAGAGACCAGAGCTGCCTGCAGTCCCATCCCTCACTGTCACATACACACTTACTCACACACATACACAAACACATACGCAGACACTCACACACAAGCTTGCACACACGGTCCCTGGCCAGCCGTTACAAAGCTTTAGTGGGGCTAAAGCCAATGCGTTTCTCAGCCAGCCCTCGCTGTGGGATTTCAGTAAAGTCATCATACACGCACAAACGCATGCACACGCACTGGCTGCATGAAGCTTCACTGGGGAGCTTTAGTGGACCTGATGCCCACAGACAGACGGACCATCAAGGGGAGGGTTTAGGAGCTTAGGACCTCAATACCCCTCTGGAAGGTGCATAAAGAGCTGTGGACACGAGAAAAAAAAAAAAAAAAAAAAAGAAGCTTTGTTTCAAAATCAGGCTAATTTTCAGCACTGCTGATTACTGGTAGTCACATTTAACTTTATACATCCGTATACTCTCATTTTCAAGTATTCTCTTGCACACACACACTAACCTTTCAAGTCATACTCCTAAGATCTAGTTCTCTTTGTCCTTCATGCAATAAAATATGGATCAGGTGGATTTCATCCATCAATCAATTGTTAAAGGTTAGGCAATACCATAGATATTACTTCAATCAAACTTTAAAGCGCTGTGTCCCCAAAAATGATAAAAATCAACTTTGCACGTTATACCACACTGGCTTTTCTCTACCTGTAGTTCAAGTTATGACTGCTGTCTTAATTTGTTTTTGCATCATATTATATTGCAACAATGAGCAAACCGTGTATTTTTGAAGACGGGTAAATATAAACGGGTCCTGTTCATTTCTGTTAATCGTTCCTGAGAGAAGTCAAGATGAAGGTGATTAGAAGCACTTTAATTACTCTGATTCAGTGAGAAAGAACCCTGGAATTATGGGGGTTGATAATTATATAGAAATTATATAGGGGGGGCTTCACCATGATAAAGATAAAAATGTATGCCGATTACAATGACTGAGAATAGGAAGCTGTGTGCGCAGATAGTTATTCAAAATTAAGAGAAAGAGTTTTCATGCAACCTTCTTGAGTCTTTTACGGCTTATATTAAGGTCCTATCAAGTATATTTATTTCACTGACGCCCTGCTTTAATCTGACACTTTTGGTCACCATCCAGGAAAATATGCTGTTCCCTGCGAGAAGCTTCCCTCAAGGAGAATGTTTTTCTAATATAAGGAGAATATTAATTGCTTGGAAAATAAACATCAGTTAAGACATCAGTGCGACATTCACGGGTCACCTTCTGTACTCCATTAATAAAACATCCGGTGAAAAGCACTCCAAAGTGACAGCTTTTATGAAGATGTAAAGTTTAGCAACTGTCTTTCCACAATAAGTCCGAAACCGAAGAGATTCACACTTATAAGGAGTTTTAAACTACTGGGATCACAGAAAACTTTGCTCTGTGTTTTCAGATTACTTTCAAAGTTGGAAGGTTTAAGTTTGTTTTGCAGCCGCTTAGTATGAGAAACAAAAGCACCACATCTTATCGAATTCAGGTTTTCTTTTCATTGAGTTCAGATGGACCCAGAAAAGTGGAGAGGTATTCACATTGAAAGTGTTCTGGAAAGGCACAATGACTGGTTAAAATATGCATGTGAAGACATTCACAAGTGTTTTAATCAAAAACATTTATACACTCATTCCTTCTTATGATTTCCACGTGAAACAAGAATTATTCACATTTGTGAAAACATACATGTATAGAAAAATCCTAACATTTACATTTGTGAAACTTGAATGTTTTTAATAGAACTCTGACTCCATACTTTCATGTTCCTCCAAAATTGGAGGAGCAACAAACCCCTCCCCAAGAATTTTTTGTCAGACGCGTTGTCTTCTTCCGCATCACCAATCATTATAAATCATAGATCAACATTTCAAAACTATTGGCAAAGGGGCAGGTTGATCGACAGGTTGAACATCGGCTCCAGCATGCTACCACTGATGAGGTTGGCTGCAGCACTATTCATGGACGTGTGGATGATCATGGCTGTCACTGCAGATCCAGATGAAAAAGTGAGCATTTCCACCATCCACACCCCATTTTATGTGGGGCTTTGAAACTTTAGAATATTTTGCCTATTCATTTAATCATGTCTTCTTTTAATGTTATATTTTTATGCTGTGTGTATTCAACTTTCAACTTAATTTAAGATTATACTCTCACACAATTTAATCAACATTTCTTTTTACAGTACATGGCCGGGAGCCTGACGTTTTTTTAGTACTGTCCAAGGAGGGAAAAAAAAAGATTTGAAGTAATATTTTATCATGTTTGGTACAATAGTTGTTCCTTTGTGGCAGCCTGTGTTTTTCCCGTGTCTTTGTTCTACACTGGTCCTTTTTACTTGTCCTGCCCTTTTAAATGTTTAGAGATGTTTTGTTTTTTGAATTCCTATGAACAGAAATGAATTCACAGTGGCCTTATAATACCACTGTAGGCATCATATTAAATGAGACCTCTTTGGCTTTCGCTCATGCAATTTCTGAATCTGTTTCACAATAAATTTTATTGATATATTTAATAAACTGATACTATTTCATGTGAACTATTATTATTAGCCGTCATGTCATCTGACATTTGTGAAACAAAAGAACTTCAATATGAACTTCATAATTTTTACAATCTAAATATGGAAATCAGACTGAAATATCATCTACATTTCTTTGGAGTAAGGATTCTAAGGACTAATATTTTCTTTTTTGAACACTGTTTGGAATGTACTCTTATTATGGTTTTATACAATGTCTGCAAGCATTCGACGCACTTGTGTATTTTGGATAATTTTGTTTCTTTCATAATGGTTGTTTCCCATTTTACCGCCTATTATTGGCCTATTTCACTCCATTGTTTCATCCGTGTATTGGTATGTGCATTTAAAGAAAGAAGAAGGGCAAACATTTGCAAGGATTTTTCCATTTTGCATTTTGACATTCATTTGTGAAACACATTGAGTTGTATTTTATAGTCTGAAACATTAATAAAGATTGATAGATGATAGTGCTCAGTTTTTATATCGGTACGCTTTCCACTCCATTACACTCAGGAGTTTTTCTACCCGCTTGCAGAATGATGGTGCAGTTGTCAAATAATGTGAAGGGGAAGAAGATGGTGCGACATTCGGGCCACAAGAAGTCCCTCCAATGTTACCCTGAAGTTGCTGCTAATGATAGATGTGCTCTGGCTAAGCGTCGAAACCGAACTTGTCGAAAGCCGGCGAACAATGTGAACTTCTTTCAACAAATGCGTGTACAAATCAGAAAGAAACACGAGCCCTTCAAGCTGTCGGTGCACCACCAAATGATATTCTCACAGCGGCTCAGAGCAATTCAAGTAAAAATCATCAGATGCGAGTGTTTGCTGTCCCATAATACCATTTTGTGAAATCTTGAGGCAGTGAGAAGTGATGCTGAACCCAGCACTCTCTCGCGTGTCCTTGTGAATCGAAAGCTCTCTCTGTTTTCTTAAACTGATTTGTCAAAACCCATCGCTGCATTTTATGCACAGGCGCTTTGTCGAGACAAACCTTCTTTATAATTCATGATTATCTTGTCAGTAGTTCTTTGTAGTATGAGAGCAATTGGCAAAACACACTCTTACGACACGACAACTTCACAGGCAGCCTTTTGTGTCGCAGCTTTGTGAGATGCGAGGCTGAATTTCATCTGTGATGTGTCGTCTGCTGTGTTTACACAAACCGCTCTCTCTGATTTGAGAATTGCACAGTTTGTCTCATCGACATGTGTAAAGTTACATCTCAGTGAAGTGCTGTATACCATAACAGCTCAAGGTATAGAAAAATCACACAAACTTACAGAGGGTTTCCAGTGACCGAGCAGGTAAGGCTGAGTGAGTCGCCCTCTCGCAAAATGCCAGTGGGAGGAACGATTCGCACTGTGGGTGCAACTGTAGAGACACAGAGGGGAGAGAAAGCATCACAACAGTTGGCATTAACTACTAAAAGAGCACTCATCACAATTCAACCTCAGGGAGCTGTGGGAGGATATTCAAAGTCGTCATTATAAAAACCTTTATTGAATGTCATCTCTCCTTAATGATATTTGTTGAAAGACTGGAATCAAAAAAATAGAATAAAATCTTTCACAGTTCATGGTTTAACCCCCCCCCCCAAAAAAAAACAAAAAAAAACCCCAACCCTAACCCAATTATCTTTAGTGAAGCTGCAGATGTTTGAGTAATGTAGTTAAACCAACAATGATTGAACACCAAGACTTGTTTCCATTTCAAAAAGGAAAGTTTTGATGTGATTCATTGTCAATGTCAAACAGTTTCTCTTTACTGAGAAAATAATTTAGTTTGTAATTTCAAACACACTCAGATGAAATCATGATCTGTGTCACTGATACTGAATAAACTGGTGTATCTGTGCTGACAAAGTATTACAACAACTGATATTTGTTTGTACTCATGTATAGATATGAGGATATAACTCACCTGAAAAGGTTCAAAATGTCCTAAAAACATTATGCATCAATAACACTTGAAATTCACTCATTATTTTTGACTGACTTTAGTCCAGACCCTGTACATTCAAATTCATTTGAACCAAATGAGGTTTTTTTTGTTTTTTTTCTTTAAGCATGAGAGTACTTCGGCCACTTCTGCTGATGGAGGGTTACTGTATTGAAGACTGGTGCTTTTACAAGAAGGAACAAAAAACGAGAAAGAACAACAAGTGGAGAAGTGTGAAAGTAGCAGGAGAAGGGGTCTTTAACAACTGTTTCCAAGGCAACAAGTCGACAATCCTACGGTTGAGACACCTGTTATCATAAGCGGCCTGCCGCTCCAGCAGCTGCTGTACTACACTTACTTTAGTAACTGAGCGATAGGGAACCAAATCCACCCTGACGGTTGGTCATTACTGCCCGGTCTGTGGCAGGCAGAAGCATCAGCGGGCAGATTGACAAAACCGTTGCATATTAATCATTCTAATCTATCAACAAACATTAATATACGAGTGGCAAATTAACCGCACTCAGAGACAGATGCAGAAATTCTCACTGAATATGAATCATATTATCGGCTATAAATATTTATACATGCCTGGGGACTGTTTGACTATGCAGAATTATTGATATGTATTGCAGGATAAGAATCACAGTGGACTGTCAGCGAGGCTGATAAGAGGACAGAACACCGAGTAATTGAATGTTGCCAGTTTGTGAAATCGAATCAAAATAATAAAGTCGAACAAAAAAAATTATTTGGTACATTTGTGGCATTTAATCAAATGAAAGGTAAATAGTATGTATGTGTCGATATAATGCAAGTTTATTATGAAAGCCATTTGAGAACCAAATGAATAAATCAATGTTTTATTACAAAATTGAATTTTCTTACGGTTCATGTTAAAATTCATTCAAATGTCATCGATTCAGAAAAATAATTAATGAAAGTGTTAAAATCTGGACACCACAACAGTTCATTACAGCACAAACACACACTCATATTATCATTCATGGCCAATTGTGAGTAATTGACTGTAGTCAGAAAATAGAGAGAGACCATGTGAGCTCCACACGGGAAAGGCTCATGAGCCCAGATTTGAACCAGCAACAGTGTCAACCACTACCGCACCGTGCCACACTTCCAGAGCCAACAACAGATCATTCAATGTAACACCACTGACATTCACATGGATTGTTCTCTCAAAGAGAATGAAATAAAAATGGAAATAGTGCAGGAACAGAAGTGAGTGTGTGCATCAACAAAACCAATAAACTGTTATTGGAGCATTATCTATTGTGCTCATCATATAAATGCCTTTCTTTTTCCGCCATAGTATTTTCTTGTTTTCACACACAAATTGTACTCATGGTCTCCTTTCCTCTATCCATCTTAAACACCTGAGCATACACAAACATTCACATATAAAGTCAATATGTCAATCCGACTGTTTTCCTGTCCCTTTGACCCTGTGAATGTCTGTGAAAACAAGCAGCAGTTGTGTATTGTGTTTCATTGTCGGTTGCTTTGTACATATAGTTCCAGTCTTTTCACCATTTTTCTATTAAGAGCGGGAATGAACTGGCACATCTATTAGGATTAGACACAAACAAAAATATTAACATTTGACAGATAGTGAAAGATAAACTTCAGGCTTTTGAAAGGGATATAGATCACGGTTACCTGACAATTTCTGTAATAATCCTCCTGAAACATCTAAAGATTTGTTAAAAAAAACAAAAACACTGAATAATGTGACACAGTGAAAAAACATGTTGCTTTGAATTATTATACACCTAAAGCCAGTGAAGACTTGAAATCTTCTTTCAGCACATTTCTTGCATTTTCTTTGCTAAGAAGAACATTTGATGATAGTGCGCTGCATATTAACTTGGGCAAATAACCCAGCAATGATTAATCTTTCACAAAACGGTACCCCGATCACTACGTTTACCGATCACGATTTTTTGCTTTTCCATTGATGTTGGGGAGCTTTTTAAGCCACATCCCTACAGTCTCACCTGGCCACAGGCCTTTTTCTTTTCTTTTTTTTTTTTAACCTGCCATCTCCCCGCTTGACAGAATTTGTGAGTATTAAGTTTTGACGAGAGCAGGTTTCACACAGACTGGCTCTGAATATCTCTCTGCTAATATCCTGAGCTGTTTTTAAATGAGCTTCATTCCGAAATAAGATATCCACCATTTGAAAAATGAGGCTGCTACCCTAACAAAATCATTGCTGGCATTAAAGTACAACACCATAATGAATATTTCTGAAGGAGCAACGTAAATGACAGGGATACAAATGGTATGAAATACGGTTTTGAAACGTTTGGCAGTGAATATTATGTGAGTTAATTTATTTGAAAGGCAGAAGGGAGTGTACACACACATGTTTATTTATTTATTCTTTTTTTTTTTTTACTGCAGAAGACACTTACAGTGCACATCCAGGCGATAATGTCGAATCCTCTTCTGCCCGTTGAGGGCTTGGTGGAACGCCTCGCAGCTCAGAGCCGCCCCGTTGTCTTTCCTCTCCACCGGGATGCGGATGGTGCTGGAGACGCTGACCGTCTTCCCACTGTCCTGCTGGGATACCACACCTGTGGAGGGAGCGGAGCGGTTGGAGTGAAAGGTCAGCATGTGAAACGTCACGGCAGTCCGAGCGAGACGAGACGTGAGGCGGGCGGGAAGAGAAGATGAGATTGTTATTCAGGGGCAGAAAAGGTGAGCAAGCAGTGTGCAAGTTACTCAATATTTGCCATTTTGTCAAAGTTACCAGTTACTGAAAATCAGCTTGCAGAAGCAACTCTTCTGTTACTTTTAATTGTCTCTCGGTAAGGGTGTCTTAATAATGTGCAAGTAGTTGTATTGTGGATACGAGACATTGGCTGGTTTGTCTGCACTGTGTGGGTCATTCTGATGACTAATTCACTCATTAAGTTCAGCAGAAGTTGCATCAGTTAGTCGGAAGTGAAATGATGGTACACGCTCGTTGTTTTGGATTTCAATTATAATTATAGTGAGATATTCTCAACCGCATGCGCTCCCACGGGGGGATGACCTTTCCGGTCGTCGTGCAGAACTTGGCATAACGCTGCTTCCCAAAAGAAATGGATTAATGCACTAATGACAACAAGAAGGAGCAACAAAACAGCTGAGATAGATTATTAAACATGCACACAGCTCTCATAAAAGGTAAGAGCATGTTTTTAAGGGATGGAAATACAAAAAAAGAAAAGAAATATTAAGATTGAAGTTGTGTTATTTTTCACATTATTATCACATTATTTCCCTATTCACACAATTAACTTAAATAGTTAGTGACTGATGAAGGAGCTTCTCAGTTTCACCTGTTACCTGTGGAGGGAATCATTAACAGTGGACGACAGAATAAAAGAGAGTGAGAATGTGAAGTGAGAGCAATTTGCATCTACATTTCACGGCAATTATGAGCAGCGGTGCAGTTTGTTTTCAGATACTAAATCAACTGAGTCTTTCGCGTGTGTGCACATGAGTGAACGAAACAGAGATAGACGAGAGCGAGGGATAAAAGGAGAGGATATGCATATCCCAATTGAGATTTTAACTGAACAAGACACTGAGGGGGGGGGGGGGGACGTCAAAGGGGAAGGCGAAAAGAGAAGAAAGGAAAAGAAGAGAGGGACAGAGAGTGAAAGCAGCAACAAGAGTATGATAGATGTGCATGTCTCCGTGTGTGTGTGTGTGTGTGTGTATATACATATATATATATATGTGTGTGTGTGTGTGTGTGGGGGGGGGCGACGACATGAAAGAGGATGGTAACAGTGCCAAGGCAGATGTGAAGGGGAAGAAAGATGCAAGAAGAGAGGAGGAGGAGAGGCAGAAGGAGGGAGGAGGAACAGCAGGGCCAGACTAACGGGACTTGACATGGTCACGTATTGGGAGTTTGTGCTTGTTTAGGCAGAATACAACATTACTTGAATTGCGCTGAGTTTTCAATTATTGACGGCGAGCAAGTAAAAGCAGGAACCTAATCGAAGCGTGAGCGAGGACGGCGGCGGGAGCAGATGAGCAGGGATATATGGCAGCGGTGGGAAGATAGCGTCTTAATTAAAGAGTGCTTCTTGTATCTGTTGGGATCTGCTTCTAACCTTTAGTGTCACAGTTCATTTAACTCCGGGACCCAAAGAGAGATGGGATGAGGAGATGAGAAGAGCAGAGATGAGAGCAAAGAAAACAAGAAAAGGACAGACAAAAAAAAAAAAAAAAAACAAAAGCGACAGGAAACAAGACGAGACAAGAGAGGTTAAAGTACAGGCCCTGTCTGTCTCTTTGACTTTTTCAGCCCTTTGGAGCCAATAACCACGCTGAGCACTGTCACATCTTTGTCACATGTGAAATTTAGAAGTTAAAAAAAAAAAAAAAGAAAAGAAAGGGAGACTAGATAAAAGGAAGGAGAAGGAGTAGAGGGGAAGGACAGAGGGAGGAGAGACAGAATGACGGTGACAGGTGCGCCGCGACGGTAAAAAAAAGGAAGAGAGCGGATGAAAGAGACAGCGAGTGTCAGACAAAAATAGAAAGTAAAAGAGATGTCGGCTGACACGAAATTTAAAAGGGCAAAACATTGCTCGTCGCATGCCCTGAAGACTGTTGACTTCAGATTATCTGACATTATTTTGACTGGTCTGTTTGTGATATTTGAAGGAAGTGACATTGAATTAATGAATGATAATATCTCAACACATTTCTCAACAATCTGTACGATTGGAAAGTATTTTTTCATCTAAAAGTGAAGACAAAACAAAAAAAATCCATAAGCTTTGGTGACAAGAGTAACTTTGTCCAAGAGATAGTTTCTGCTTGTTCAAAATGTAAACGCTAATCCTGATGCAATAGCAGAGTGAAAAAAACAAACCAAAAATCTTTCTGACAGTTAAATAAATCTAAGGCTACAGAAAGCTACAGTAGATTTCAGATGTATTATTGAGCGAAGTGCCCCTTTAACTTAACGAAGCTGAGGGAGACGGCAAGTTGGGAAGATGGATAGATCAAGGTAACAGGGTTGTGAATGGTTCGTAGATTCATCATAAGCAAAGAAGTAAGAAGAGCCAGTATTAAATATTGAGTCTTCACGAAAGCCAAAAAGGAGCAGCAGTGAATTATAATGTAAAATCCTGAATGTAAGCAGCAGTTGGACTTTCATTCAATCATGTGCCTGTCAGTAAAATACATAAGGAGAATTTTTAACAGAGAAATAGCAAAAGTGATGTAAAAGACATGAAAGATGTGTATCTATTTTAATTTTCCAAATCTGAGTAGAGGAAATAAAAGAGAGGCAGGTGCTGAACGATCTCTTCAGTTCAAAAAAAGCCAGAAGCTGTTTAACCCTCTAATTTAAAGAACAGAAGGAGAAAAATGTCCAGTGTGTTAGATGAATTACAACTAAATTGTTGCCTATAAATATTGCAAAGGACAATGGATGGAAATAAATGAGGACAAAAGAGGAGAGGGAGGAAGGATGTTTGGCAGTCCCTTTTTACCCCATTTTCTCCAACCCATTCATTCATCCATCTATCTCTACTTGCTGCCATCAACTGATCCATCTGCCAGTCTCCCTGTCAACCCATCAATTACCCGGGCCGCTCATTTTTCTTTCATTCATCGCTAAATCTGTGATATCGTCCTACCATTCCACTTCACCTCTTCGATACTGTCTCATTAAGTTCCTCATTCATCTCTCATAATCATCAAACCGTCCATCAGTCCATCTGTCAGCCCTTGTCCTGCTACCTGGAATCTCCCGGCCGTTGCGCATCCAGCGCAGGGTGGCGGCCGGCTTGCTTCGCGGCGACACGCAGGAGAGCTCCACGTCGCCGCCCTCCACCACGTCCTCCTTGACCTCCACCGTGGGCGTCTCCGGGGGCACCAGGACGGAGAGCGTCGCCACCTGGTGGTGCGTGGCGTCCGTGTACAGCTGGCAGAAGTAGCCGCCCTCGTCCGACACGCTGACGTTGGTGAGCGTGATGCGCACCAAGCGCGGCGTGAAGAGCACCATCTGGAAACGGTCATCCTTCAGCGCTGGAGGTGGGAGAAGACAAGAGGGGGAAGAGTCGATAGGTAAATAAAGGAGGTGTGGAAAAAGGGAAACAGCAGGAGTTGGAATGGAGGAGGAGAAAAATGGAGAGAGGAAGTGAAGGTGTGGAAAGAAGAGTAAAGGGTGACATGAGGAGAAGGTGAGGAGAACAAGGAGAGAAGAGAACAAGTCAGCAACCACTGGAATAAAAATAACCTGATGCAAAATATTGCAAATAGAGAAGTGCTAATTGCTATATTGCAGTTCTTCTTCTGGCTTTGGCTCAATATCCACATGAGAATTTTGTATTTTTTTCCCCCCAAAACAATTTGTTTAAATCATGAAACAAGTAGCTGAACACGTTGGAAAATGTCTTTGATTTAATCCAGATGAGCATTTGGTCAGTGTGCAAAAGAGCACAATTGTCAACAATGTGCACAATAACGATTTACATACTGCGTGTTGATCGAAACTGATGAGTTAATGCTCAGTGAAAAACATTGACGGGCGTCTGAGCCTTCACATGCAAAAGGATCCATACACACATCTGTCAGACTAACATAAACAACTTAACATTAGCTAACAAATACAATTTTTACTGATCTTTGTGGATCGAAGTGTTAAATGACCAGCTTGAGGACAAAGGTAAATCACAATCAATCACACATATTATGGATTTGGCATCACAAACGCAGTAATAAATACATTGAAAAGAATAATTGTGGTGTGTTTTTAGGGGTAATCCGTCTATCGAATTATCCATACATTCATATGCAGATTGTCCAGTATCTGCTTTGATAGTATCGATGCTCGATTGTAGTCGGTTAATTGTCATTTCTACTTCATTAGTTAGTTATCATCCCACAGCAGGTCGTTTAACATTTTACCAGACATCAGAAAAAAATCCACTTAATAGATAATTTAGTTTGTCAGACAGATCATTATAATTGAATGGACCCTTTAAGCAAGTACAAAGCTCAAATGATGAAACAATTTTTAGAGGTTGTGAACATTTTCAAAGAGAGTCGACTCATCAATTTTGATCAGCAAACCATGAGCGAATCATTATTGTGCAAATTGTTGTCACTTTTATATTTCCAAATGTGCCAAATGTTCGATCCTATCAAATCAAAGACTTTCCAATGTGCTGCAATTTTTTTTTTCAAATAGTAAATTCTCATTTAGAAAGATATTATTTCTGCACATTTATTCTCGTTCGCATTAAAACAGTTTGATCTGATCTGAGCTGTTTGTTGTGTTTTCATTCCCTCTGAATTAAAGTCACCGAGGTGGTTTTGATGTCGTTACGTCTCTGTGACATGGCATCACACGCACACCCACGCGCACACGCACACACACACACACACACTAACGAGTAGCATGTCACGTCTCTGTTGCTGGAAGCCGATTCGCTGCATAAAATCACAGGTTGGTTCTTTGAAGCCAGAATAGTGGAGCGAGGAGTCATGTTGCGGAGTCACTCTGAAAGCTGGCAGGTAACTTTGGATGAAAGATTAAGATTTTTTTGTCGAAATGGAATCCATTGCCAATGTAACATTGCTGTGTGTCCAGCTTTGTGTTGCAGTTTTGACTTTGTTCACAATCTGAAATGTTTAGTGCAAACACAACTCAACAAAGCTAGATGGCCAGCTCCCACACAATAACGCAAGCGTTTGAATCTAAACTCTCATGCCAACCTACAGTTTTTAGGCTCAATACTGAACGTCCTGTTTTCCACAATGAAAGATTACTCAACTATTATTGAAGAAGCAATAGTTGGATGACTTAATAAGCACTATATGGATGGTTTCGTGTGTATTTATTGCTTCCAAACCTAACTTAACCAATTTTTTTTCTCGGGTAGTTCAGCTTTAAAAAGGTTAATCTTGACTAAAGGTCATTCCTTCTTAAAAATGTCATGCAGAAATGTATGCATTGTCGTTTCCTGATCAATTCCTCCTTCCTTTTATACTTGCATCCAATCTTCTATCAACCAGAGACAAACACGTCGGAAATGAAAAGCAACGAGCCTTCTTCTTGAATGTTAAACTAGCATCTTTTAAACACACGGCTGAATGTTATCTGGGTGGTAATTCATCATGTGTGTTCGAAGCACATGTTCACTAACCCACCCACTTCCCCTTCTAAAATAACATGAAATCAAAGCTGAAATCAAAAGTTGGCAGTATACTTACATTATTATCCAGCTAGATGCTAATTTTATTGAAAAAAGAATACATGTGAAATACAAAGGTTTTTAGGTTATCCTGTAATTGAGAGAATAACTTTAACGTGGCTTAAAAGAAAAGCGTTTTGAGTAAGAAACTATCTTGCTGCTGTATTATAATGACACTGTATTATGATCCTGTCAAGCTGTTGTGACTATTACTCGGAATTAAGAAACACCAACCCCATTTATAGAAAATGATGCTACAACAAGAAAAGTACTAATGTAAATTTAAAAAAAATAAAAAAAGCATGTAGAACGTACAAGATCAGGGAGGGTTGTGCTTGTACTGTTTAATTGAAATACACCACATGTGAAGAGAGTCCCAGGTTCTCACATGACAAGCATTTCAGTGCGGTAATATATTGCCAAGTCTTAAAACCTACTGAGCCAGCAAGATGAACATTCCCCATCAATAGGGTTTTTGTTAGTTATTGACTAATTGGTTGTACCTGCACTCGCAGAGCTCGATAGACTGAAGTACTATTTAGTTGCAAAGTATTGTTCTGTCCTATACCATGCTCGTGTCAGCTGTTTTCTCTTTCGGGAAGGTTGATATTTTCTCCGATACCAATCAGTGGCAAGTGCTAAACGTTACTCTGAAAGCGGTAGCACATGCAGAGCAGCTGGTTGTTGGGGACTTGTACCACCTTCCTCGTCCGAGTCAAACGTATCCTACCGTGCCGCAGTTATTTAGAGCAATCTTCTGTTTTGCGCCGAAATGTGACATTGCATTGACATCCTGCTTGGCTGCCTTTCTGCTACGATCACTTAACCCACAATGTGCGTAGATGGAATAAAACAGCTGTCAGTTGCCACAACATTACCCAAATGTGCCACACAGGCACTGAGCCAGTTGTCTGGAACAAAGCTATGGCAGACTTGTGCCACCTAATGTAAAGTAATTGCAGTTAAGACCTTTTTATGTAGGGGCATTGTTGCTGAGGCCATGAAAGTAACAGTTGCTGCAGCTGCTGGTCCTTATTTTTTTTTTTTAGCAGGCGAGACTACAAATAAAGTCACAGGTCTGAAGTCTGCTGTAGCTCTGCAAGTGTGTGTGTGTGAACCTCAATGTATCATGGTCAATTACCATCTGGAGTATTCTTTTAATCAGTTTCAGAGGGTGTGTGTTTGGAAAAGCTGCACATTTACCTTTAGCAGGCAGTAATTGGCGAGTATATCAAACAGTACAAGACAAGAAAGCTCTGCTTTAATTGAGAGGGATGACATTTGAGGACATTTTAAGCTTTGGAATCAGTTATGTCTCGCCCTCAAGATAGGCTACTCTGTATTAGAAAACAGTCATTTCTGTCTCCCGCATGCTGGAACGAGAGCTGAGATTTGAGCCTCTAATTTGTGATGTCACTCCCATGGACAGCTCGGCAGAGTAAAAATTGCAAACTTGGGAAAAGTAGTAGCTGTGACAGTGACAGCGCCCTGGATGATTTGCCTCTCTGGAATTGATGGTGCTGCTAAATCTAAAGCTTTCTTTGACTTGGGGAAAAAAAAAAAAAAAAACTTCAGAGAGAGTTTGCAAAGTCTGTCTCGACGGAGCAGCTCCGGAGGCTGTACATTGCTAAAACATAGCAGATGTCTTGGTTCCCTTATTTTCCAGCTTTGAGGGGAGGCTGTTGTCCATTCTGCCTCGCACTGATTTTACTCCACTAAACTCGGATAGATTATGTCATTCTCTTTGTTACCGCTTTGCTTTATTTCTCGGTAAACTCACTTTTAATTAGTGTTTGTTTAGAGTTCATCATATTAGATTTAATCATTATTGTTTGACTCGCTGTGGGGAAACTCCACAACCTCTTGAAAAATGCGCTGAAAATGAATACCAGTTGAAAAACTATGAGAATGAAAGGTGGCTGACTTTTGAGTCGGGAAAAGCCGGTTGTTGTACAAAAAGAAAACAATGCAGTTAAAACAACAGAAAATTAACATGAACATCAGTTTTATAAATAGCACAATTGTAAAGTCAATCCTGAACCAGAGACCACTGAGCTGTAATCACTGCCCTTGCACTGCAAACAATATGGAGAAAATAAGAATGGGGAATGAAACGAAGGAAGAAAAAAAAAAATGAACATGGAACAAGTTTCTCTTTGCCACCAAAGAAATGGTTGAATCAATGTTGAGAAAAATGCTGATAATAACAAATAACGCTAATAATAGTGTGCGGGTGACAGTGGCTCAATGTCTATAGATTCTCGTAAACACCTCTGAGACTCACTTTGTATTGACCCGACTTTGAAACGTCCCTCGCTTGCCATCTCTATTTTGTTCAGCCCGTCTTTTCTTTCTTTTTGTTTTGGATTTGGCTCAAAAAAGCGGACTCTTGGCTCTTGTGACTCCTGCCCCCTCGGGAGAGTCGGCATGGTATAGATGCAGGCTTTGTAGAGGTGTGTGCACGTGATAAAAGTGTTGGAAATAGATTTTTTTTTTTTTTTTTTTTTTTTTAACGGACTGGCGTCAGTACATAGTGCAGCATTCGGGATAAAATAATACAGACAGTGACAGAAATCCACAGGAGAATGAGAGGCTGGCTTGGGGCGGTGGAGTTATTCCACTTTTTATGGAAGTACTCCGCTGATCTCTCCACCTCACCACAGAATTCCCCCCTCTACCCAATGGCAGTGGGAGTATTGTTAGGGAGCTATTCCCCACAGATAGGTAACCCCCCCCCCCCCCCCCCCCTTGCACTAAATGGCAACTAAATGTCAGACTGCTGTTCAAGTCCAAGTTCACCTTTATTGTCCTATCTCATTTGCATGCTGAGGAGAGTTTGGCAATCGGAGGAGAGATAGAGATATGGACCACTGAGGAGAAATAGTCCATTTGGCGAGTTCCTCTACTCTATTATAGCGATCTTTCCCCACCATCTCATAAAACACACCCGTGACTAGTTTCCTGCTTGCAAAACAGGCAGAGTGATTGTCTGCAGCAGAGGTACTTGGATAGTCAGCGATCAGCTTCAGTTTGGTAGCTGGTAATCCGGCTGGCAGATGGGAAATAGACAATTAATGGATCAAACGTGGATGTTCAGTGTTGTGATTTGCACTCCTTAAAAGTACCCTCAACAATGGGCAGAATCAGATAATTCACAAGATAATTAACAAGAGTTATATTTGAGTGGCCACCTGAAAGTAATAAAACTGAAGTCTATATTACAAAGGGTACTAAGTGGAAATAAAGTTTTTAATTGTTCAGTTTGTGTTTTTATTCCATCATATTCCTTTTGTTGGTTAGGTGAATTATCTCGCTTTGTAAAGAGGATTTATATAGCTTCTTAATTTGCTACTGCCAACATTAATATTCCATTGGCCATGTCTCCTTGGCTACATTGTTTTCTTCAACATCTGCCTCTTCGTCCAATTAGTACACTGTTCAGCAGAATCCCAAGCAACTCCGGTGGTACAAAACAAGGGAATCACAAATCTACCATTGTAAATGATCACATGCATTTATTCCAGTTTTGTTTTAACAGTGAACATGATATAGAAATATATTCAAGGGTTATTCAAAGTGAAATCAAGGATACAATACGGGTTGCCCCATCAATGTCCCCATTGAAGCTCCATATGTGGTTTACAGGAGGGAAAAAAAATATTCATAGGCAGTCATCAAAGCTCAATATTTTTCCTAAATTTGGAATGATTTCCCAGTACGGTTTCTCTCTCTATTGGTGGATCATCCCTTGGCTTGTGTTTCTTGTTGCCGTTTCTTCCTTTACCCTGTGACCTTTTCTTTATTCCTCCCACTCTTTCAGCCTTATTTCTTATTCTCACTCTCATTCTTCGCAACTCTTCCTCCTCCTTGTTCTGATTAGGCTTCATCATGCTTCTCCAAAGGTTTCAGGTCCACGTCCCGGGGGTGAGCAGAAGAGGCGGCTCCGTTTAAATACTTAATGGAACCTACCGGTTGCGCTGATCTGATGGAATTGGGGCTAGAGTTGAAAATAAGGTTTCCCACAGCAGCAACCTCAGCTACACAATTAAGTCTGCTCCGTGATCGAGGTGACTAATAAGTGATGGGATGGAAAAACCGTGTAGAACAAAAGCATCTGAATGATGTTTGTACATGTGAGCAGTGAAACCATGCAACCATTATTATTTGATGATTTTACACTAATCCTGGCAATTTGTGCAGAAAACTTGAGTGAAGGACTGTTCCTGTGGGGAGTTTTGATTGTCGATTTAATGTAATTACAAGCGCCTGACATTTCAATAATTAGAAAGTTGAAAACATTTTCAAGGGTAATCTTTTCCTGTACATAAATATCACACCACAGGGATGCAAGGATTAATGGAATACGACTTTGAGTGAAAATAATTTTTTATGTAGTTTCATGCAATATTTGCTTCGGTAGGTAGATATATATCCCTTATTGTCACCACCCTGCAAAGTTTAACCCTGTTCTTTGTATTGGCTATGAATTGTACATTTCAAGGTTTTTTTGGGATCCTAATGCTCACATTTTTGTAGAGGTATCTAAACTAATTAGTGAACTTTCTGAAAGAAAATAAAACCTTGAAAATATAGATGAAATTAATAAAATAAAAGAGTAAATGGACTCCACTTTCATATTACACATTTTCGCTGCTTTTAGCCATCTTAAAACTCTTTACATTGCCAAATAATGCCCACTTACAAACCAATGGTGATGGCAGCCATGCCACTTGTACACTAACTACACATCAAGCAAATGGAAGAGGGATCAGCTGCCCGTCATGGAACTGCAAAAGAACCTTCTGTACCAACTTTATAGAAATAGACCGAAATGAAGGCTACTAAAACCACATTTATGTTTGTCTATCACAGTACTCAGAGTTCCTCAATTTTAAATATATATACCTTCTATATTTGACAAATAAAGGTCACTATAAACCTCTTCTTCCGGCTCCAGTAGGTGTAATTATCACATTCTATAGTGTACATGAATGAAGCTGATTAGAAACTGCCATTCATTTTGTATTACAAATGTTCAAATCCATGTTTCATGAGCCCTTGAAGTAAACCTATTGTTGAAATGTCCTTTAACTCTATCAATCATATAGAGGTACAACAAGGTCAGCTACAGAAAATCTGCTTTCAATGTTACAGTTATTCAAACTGCAACAATAAAAGGAGACTTAACCACAGCTCTACATCTGGGGGTGTGCGCCTCACACTTATTCTACCATATTATTAACCACTGCGTAAGCTGAAAAGGCTGTTTAATGCACAGCATAAAACAGCATTAAACAATACTTGGGGGGAAAAAAAGACAAGAAACTCTTTCGAATCAATAAGCTGGAGCTCTGACTGAAATATAACCAGTGTCATGTTCTGACATATTCCTCTTTCAGCAGGGCTGTGTGGTTCTCTACTTGGTTCAGTTCAATTACCGGTAGACTAATTTTCAGGATGTCTGAGTGAGAGTTCAAAAATATGGCCCAAGCAACAGAAGCAGATTGAGATTAAAATCATGATGTATTTGATGCTTTGGAGCTCAACTGCTTTCAGCCAGAGCAGCTTGAGTGGAGTTAGTTCAGCAAACAGACTCTGTCTCTCTTTCTCTTCCCCTCTCGTCGTTTGATTTCATGCTTTTCTGTGAAGCAAGCTGGGAAAACGATCACCTGTCACTCGTTTACAACAACAGAACATGCCTTTTTCTGATAAGTCATCAAAACTTTTTTAGACAAAAGAGGTATGAAAGACACTGAGTGAGCTCTGACCATTGAGGAAAGAGAAAGGCTCCAATCTCGACATCCCAGGTATTTAGTTAAAGACGTTGCTGAGGAGTTTACAGACTGGAAAGCTTCATAGATGAAAGGTGTTTTTTGTTTTGTTTTTATTTTGTCAAGGGATTTGGGGGTTTCCAGTTGGCTGCGCTGCCAACTGGTTGGTGATGATTTCTACACTGGATTGCTGCAGACTGGGTTTTTGATATGATTTGGAGGGGTTGCTGTGCATGTTTGCTCAGAAACCTGCACCTGTGCAAAAATGTGTTTTCAGCTCCTTTGTTCAAAAGTGCTTGCAGTTTACAGAATGGAAATGTTTTGTTGGTTAATTGAACTGCTTTTCAAGTCTTTTGGCACCGGTCAAGAGTTTTGATTATGTTGTCATGAGACATTTTCCTTGTAATGATAAAGCAGTGTAAATATTTACTGCAAATTTCCAACTCATTTTCATTATAGCTTTAAGAAAAAAAGCTCCTCTTGTTCAAATGTAAGACAAATTACTATTAAAGTCAGTAAATGCATTTTACAACATACCTGAAGGATTTGTTGGGGAGCTCAAGTGAGCTTGTTTTATAAGCTTACACTTTTACAAATGCAGCTCTTGTGAAAGAAGAGTCACATGTTTAATTATACACTGGTAGCTACTGTATCTAGTCGAGTCACTTTCCCACTCTCTAATGTGTCATCTGGTCTTTCCCATGATGCCACTTACTGGCAACCTAATGAAAAGGAAGCACCTTTCATGAAATTGCAGACGAATCATTGGTTCCACCATTGTTCAGACGATGAACAACATTATGAGTACACGGTTTGAGTTGTAGGATCTAGAGATATTGGAGTGTAAATGTATTAAACCTAACACAGCTTTGAGCTCAAAATAGCGCTCTCAAAATGATTATGTAGCACATAAATATTTATAGCTGCACCACAAAACATAATGCTGTTTTAGCTTCAGTTAGGCTGCCACATATGATTTTCAAAGGCAACGTTTATAAGCATTGATCACTGTTCTTTTGCTCGGAGGTTTCCCAGCAGCCCTATACAGGAAAATCCCACTAAGGTGGCAACTTTTACCCTTAATTAGTCAGAAAAAAAAAATGTGTAGTCTATGCTTACCCCGAGGCCTTCATTGAAATCTGACTTCATTAAAATATTGGTTACAATGATAATTTTGAATAGAGCAGCCTTTAAAAAAAACATCTGATTGCCAAGGCCAGATTCTAATGAGGACTGTAATAAGCTCTGATCTCATCACTGGGGTTAGCAATGGATTATGCAGAGAGATTCAAACTCTGCTTTTAAAACAGTTAGAGCAGTGACACTGTTAGGGCAGAGAGTAAACCCATCTCCTAAATTAACTTGGCGGTTATCACACTTTTTAATGCGGAATCACTTCAAAGGCAAAGCGAGGACGTTCGCAACAAGAAAAATGTAAAACCTGAGTGTTAGTGAGTCAGTGCTAATGTGTTTAAAAGCCTTGCTTCAAATGTCACAGAGGCCAAATGCATGGACACAGACAGATGAAGTTTGCCTGAAGGGACAAAATGTGCACTGAGATACACACCTCTTGTGCCGTTGAAAAAGAGAGTCTGCCGGCGGGGATTCTGGATGACCACGATTGATCCATCGTAGTTTTGCAGGCGGCAGGAGATGTGGGCCGTACCTCCCTCCATGACTGTCACATTCTCTGCTTGCACCGCCTGACAGCGGGCTGAGGGAAGAGAAAGACGGACGTTAATATAGTGACACAGGTTGGAAGAGGAGCACAGGGAATAGACGACAAGAAGCAGAGGTTTTCAATTCACCCCTCCTTTGAGAGAATTGTTCAAAAACTTAAAAGTATCCACTGATTTGCCATTCATTGCCCGGGCTTAACAAAAAAGAAATGGAGATGGGTGGAAAAGAGGGCGGGGATGGACAGATAGAGGGAAAAGAAAGTGAAAGACTCAATAAGTAAAAGAAGTAAAAGAGGGTCTTTATGACTAACATATTCTGAGGAATATAATAGAGATGATTATAATTACTGCCATTCATCTCTTTGCACACCCGCACGCACACACACACACACACACACACACACACACACACACACACACACACACACACACACACACACACACACACACACACACACACACACACACACACACACACACACACACACACACACACACACACACACACACACACACACACACACACACACCTTATTGCCTCTGGCTTGTCTAACAGAATGCATCAACACACACATTTGAATACATAATGCTTTATTGAATCTGTAAGTGGCTGTTTTGTCTGCTGGAACTTAGGCACACACAGACAAACACTTCTACCATTACTTGTGGGGCCCCCCTCTTTTATATTATATACCTCATGACGTGGCTCTCTACTCAAGGATTAAGGCAAACATCCTCATTATACTAACCATAACTGTGACTCTTTACTGATAGAAACGACACACAAGTTGGATAACTTCATAGTGCTTTCAGGTTTTGGACTCCCCAAAGAGAGTGAAACTCTTTGTAACTTGAATCAATGAATATAAACATGATCAAAATGATCACATATGGAAAAACACTCACACGGTTCAGTCGACCGGCAGCCCTCAAGCCACCTGCCTGTATATTAGTTGTTTGAATCGCAACATTGTCGATGAGTCCGTGATTGGCAGAGCTGTGAGACTGTAGTGGCAGCTTTCAAAACACTTCACACATTCTTAATGCTATTTCTCGTCCAGGTGCATGCTCAACCAACTGATTATAGTCCATTATCCAAATGCGATGATTCTTAATACAGGTGTTCAGAAAAGGGTAGCTTTGGCTCTTACAGATGAATATACAGAAACACATGTGCACCTTTATAAATATGTATGTCGACACATGCTTCACAAACCACACGTTGTTATTACGTGAGTGCAGATGCAGAAACACGTGCATGCGTGGCATTCACTTTAACTTTTTTTCCCCTTCATAATTTCCCAAACAAACTTATCCAAAAGCCAATATTTTTAGACACGAGAAGGGCAGAGGAGAAACAGCAGGGGGTCTCTTTGATGTTGCTGACAGCTCGAGAGTCAGTAATGAGGAGGCTGATTATGTTCTGATTGTTGCTCCCTCCCTATTTGTGGGTCAGGCTGTTGACATGGCTCAGCTGAGTCACACCTCCTGCTGAGCACAACGGACACATAGCGCTGTCTGTCGTTTGAATTCCAATGATTTGCGGGGCAATTAGTCATATGGGTCCAGCCAGGAGCCGAATGTGATTGGTTTGAAGAGAGTACCAGCTTGCTGGGCTTCCCAAACTAGTACTTATCAATTTGCATACACATTTGCATTTGCTCTCTCTCTCTCTCGCTCTGGCAAAGTGTTGGCCGAAGGGAGAATTCAGAGAAGGAATGACATCAATATCGAAGTCCAATGATGAAGCAGGCAATGAGAGGAACAAAGAGATGGCAGGACTGTATATATTCACTGCTGAGTCCAGCAGTGTTGTTGGGTTTTTTTTTTTTTTTTTTTTTAGCTTTGTAAAACACCTTCAGAAAGCAGGAAATGTCGTGAGACAAACAGATGGTGGCTGCCATCGTGAGAGTTGCTGACTTGACTGCTTTGGACCAAAATAATGGTCCATATTAGCACAACAGAGTGTGTCTTAAGGTTAGCTGTGCATGCATACACGGTAGGTGGGAATACTGCACTGGGTGTACATGTGCAGACGTTGGCATTTTGCAATTAAGCTTCTTTGACATCATATGATCCCTCCAACTTCATCCAAATTTAATTCTCCTCTTGATTTTAATCTCTTTTAATGAAATACTCAAAGCCCACATTTTCATTACATCAGGGGAACCACAAAGACACGGTGGATATTGAACCAGAGACCGAGAGAAACCATGAGGGAATAAAGGCAAAGGAGACTCTAATACTCTGTGGAACTGGGGGAAAAAAAATCTTGACAATTACCACTAATTGTAGCCATTATTACTCCCATTCTCTGCATCAATATTGTGATTCATATCGGGGGCCATCAGGGCCTGCCACGGCCATGCCAATTATTTTTCTAATGGCTGTTATTACTCATCACTATAGCAACTTGGCAAGGCAACCATTGTTTAAAATAGTAGTAAGTGCAATAGTGTTGTTGTTGACAAAGTCAGTGTTGTGTTTGTGTGCACTAAGTGACCCATCAGACCAAACTGAAAAAGTGGCCTTCAAGCAGGGGACCAACTCAAGACAAAGAAAGCGGTCAAAAGTTTGCTTCTGGGAGCAGGCCAGGAGAACTAATTAGCTGTCCATTTGTTCCCCCACTTCTCCTGACAGCTGTCACCCCTTCAAAGGAAATTAGTTGCAGCGACAGGGCAGCAAGGCAAAAAGAAAAGCAACAAAGAGAAATAAAAAAGTGTAAAAACTTATTAATTGCAATTGGGGAAAAGGATGAGTGGCATTCACTGTTGCCTGCTGAGGTACACCGAAAAGCAAGCAATGGATGCCGGTGGATGGCAGCTTTGGTTGAGAAGAACAGAGGAGAGGAGAGCCAGTGGGAGACTGAGGGCTCTAACCAGGAAATGATAGCGGGGAGTTAGGAAGTGATGCTTGGGTATAATAATGCAGCTGGTGGGGGCTGGACGAAATATAGGAGAGATGACGCATATTCCTCCACTCCCGCTCGTAACGCAGCTGGGTACAGCACTTTAGTTTGACTGTGGGTTTTATAGGCTGCCATTCACATCAAGGCCATGAGCCTGTGCCTCTGATCACCAGCACAGTGCAATCCATAGAGGCAATGAGAAGGAAGGGGGAGGGAATCAACCTCTGTGACAGAGGTATTAATCTCACCCCCATTAAAATCTGTGCCTATAATAAAATACTCCACAAGCGTCGGCTCATATTAAGAGAGAATGCCGAGAGCAATCGATATCATGGTAGTGCACTGACGGCTATGATCAACGGATGAATAAAACTCGAGGGGGAGCAAAAACAATCACTTCTTTCTCCATCCAAGCGGGGGCAGTATTTCATAGCAGTGAATTGGTGCTCCTCGTCATTTCAGATGCCTCACCATGCTGGGGGGGAAAAAGGGACCTTTATATACTACACCAATTGACATGTGAGAGGGACCAGCATTTCAAAATACACGAACAAATAAATAAAGAATAGGCGCTCAAACTCATGAGGCTGTTCGGGGGCCTGTCCTAATGGTCCCGCAATGGGGGTGAGTTATAATCCATGGGAGGCGGGGGATAGAAGGACAGAGGGAGGGGCAGGAAGGAGGTGTGGAGAGTTAAAAGAGGGGGATTTGGGAGGCAGCCAGGTGGACTGCTGGCTCACCCTTGGTCACGGTAAATTCTAGAAACTGCCTCAGTGGTGCAGGGTTAGCGGACTGAATTACCACCTTGCTGCGGTTCTCTCTCTCTCTTGGTTTGACTCTCCGTTTATTTCTCTCCCTCCGTGTCCCCAAACGTGGTTGAGAGGTGGGGACGGAATAAAACGACAAGCCACATAAGAGATGAACCGTCTCCGTGTGGCACAAACAAGCCCTCGTGTATCCTTGAAGCAGTGCACTCACCGTCTCCCTATTCATTATCTGTCATTATCTTTCAATTGGAAGCGGGCCAAGCGCCTGTGTCGTCTTTGCATGCCGGCCACGGATTTACAAGGCAATCGATGCAGGAGACCACAATGCATAACCCCTTATGTTGTTACTGCTTTAATTAAAACAATACCAACAGCTCATAGTTTCTGCTCATGAGGGGTCGCTCGCTGGCAACTTCTCCATCTCTTCCCATCTGGATGTAAGTTTTTTTTTTTTTTCTGGCTTCCCCTGAGTCGGCGAGGCGAACCAGTTTCCACAGTATGTATGCAAATTGAGTTTGCAATGTTTATGTGTGAGAGAGTGTGTGTATGTGCGTGAACACTTGCTCCAGGTTAATCACAGAGTTTTGCGGTGTACTGACTCTATGAAATAGCTGACTTTGAGGTTCTTCTCCTCCACACCTTCCTCTGCAGACCAACAACTTTCGCCATTTCTTTTGCCCTCTTTCTCTTCCTGGGCTAAAATTATCACTCCATCTCTCCCTGGGAGGCAGAACTCTGCCAATCAAACTCAGAGCTAAAAAAAAAAAAGAAAAAAAAAAAGATTTTCTCTCTATAAATAATACATAATCCTTTACAAATCTTGCTGTCGTCTCTCTCATTACCTTCATTCTGTCACTTTCTCCTGTCCTCCCTTTCTCACTCTCCTGCGCTCAGCCTCTCTTCTAATTTTTTGAGCATACTCCCTGTCTCTCATTTTCATTTATTCCACAACTCATAATTCTCCCTTCCTGCTGCCTTCATGTTTAATCTCATTCTCACATCTCCCTCTTTCTCTTTTTATTTAAACCCACAGTCTTTCCATCCATCTCCATCCCCACCTACTGTCTGATCTAATCCTTGATTCCTCCTCCCTTCATCCTCCCCTCTCCTTTCTTCTCGTCTCTTTCTTCTCTCTCATCTCCCTTATCTTTTATTGCATCGTTCATCATGCATCTTCCTCATTAGGGTTGTCCTAAAGGTCCCCTTTCCTCTCCTTCTTTTTCAGTCCTCCGGAGGATTATTTCAACTTTCTTCCCTCTCCCGAGTTAGTTTCTGTCTTTTCAAGCCCCTCCTCTTTTTTCCTGCTTTGCATAGTTTTTTCTCCCGTTTTTGCAGTTTCCTTCCGAAATGCAATATGCTTTCAATCCACTTGCAATTTCTCTCGTTCTTCCTCTTTTTGCGACTCAGTGGGACTCTTTCCCTGCCTCTCTGCCGTTCTATCTCCACACTCTCCTTCGCTAAATGTGATTTGTTCTGCAGCTCAAGTCTGCAGCATAATCATGCTGGGTTTTCTTTTTGTGTGTGTGTGTTGGGAGAGCAGAAAAAAGGGAGGAAAGAAAAAGTGAAAGCAGTCAATGGGACAAGAGGACAAAACAAATGGGTGAAGCAGAATTTCTCAGTTTTCCCACTCCACTTTCATCTTTTTCGAAACTTGTGCTTCTGTTAATTGCCTGCCATAAAACTCAGCCATCCCTCTACTTTCTATCCCTCTTTCTCTGTCCATCTTTTCTAATCTCTTTCTCTCACTTACAGGAACTTTCCACATTTTTTTCACCCCGACTCTTTCTCCATCACTATACTGCACTGTTAATCAGCCAAATCAGCATACAACCATCTCTTTTCACTCTTGACCTCTCATTAAAAACATTCGCTTTCATTTATTTACATATTCACAATGCAGTTTTGAAATTGTGATTTACTTGCTCGTCACACACCCTCTGTCCTCTGCATAAAAAATATGTTGTCTTCTTCCTCTCATCACTTATTCCATTCTTTCTTTCACACCTCCATCCCACCTTTTCCTGCATCCGGTTTTGACCTTCCCATCGTTATGTCTCTCCAGCCTGTGGCGTATTTCAATCACCTCGTCCCTCTTCTGCTCCAGCCCCTCTTCCGCAGCACTGCATCTGCCTTCCCACTCTCCTCTCCTCTTGTCCACCCATCCCATTACTATATCTGCTCTCCTACTCACCTCTTCTTACCCTTCACAAACTACCATCTCCCTCTGTTTTTTTCCCCCCATTTCTCCTCTCAAGCCTGGCATTTTCTGACAGCCTTAAGCTGGTGAGCCCTTTCTGCTGTGCAGCGTTTTATATGGCCCGAGTCAGTCACAACCCCAACAACCCTGCAACAATGGCCACACCACACAGACCCCTACCAGATGCTTGAACGAGATTTACAGGGCTATTACACAATGACAACCACACTGGAGATTCACCACAGCCAGCAGCACTGGTGCTAAGACCCTTTCAAACTCCACAACATGGCTGTCTTCCTTTTACTGCAAACAAGAGTTGTGCACGGGATATGGGAAAAGCTGACAGATGTGTAAGAAGGAGGGAAATTGTGCAGAAGCGTGGTATGTACATGTGCATTTATGAAATGTGTTATGCATGTACAACAGACTACTTATGCATATACTTTCAAGGGCCAACACCAAACTGTCCTATTGGCATGAATTACATAATCAGACTGGCTGCCAAATCAGAAACTTGCACGCTGAATCAGCTGATTTCCCATTGTCACCCAAAATGTCCTTCTGTTGATGTAATATGCAAAAAACAAAAGGGAAAAACTGAAAGAAACAAAGATTATAGCAGAGGGTAAAGGTATTGTGCAGTGTTGTTTTGTTTACATGTGAACATCAGAGAAAGAAGAGCATTCTGTAATGAATGCATGTACATATAGAAAGGCGGTATTATTAGCAACTCAGATCTTACACCACTTCATGCGCCACATTTTATCACCATCTCTGCCTTGTGTTCAATCAGTCCTCTGACTCTTGGTTTTACATCTCAACCTTATGAGGCTCCTTTTTGAGGCCTTGTTTCTTGTTTAATCTTTGTACCATCTCCTCCATCTCCGTCTGTCTTCCAGAAACACACACACACACACACAGACCGCACTGTTCTCTGCCTCTGTCAAGCTATTTTTTTTTCTGACTGTGCAGCTCCCTCCTTCCATCCTTCACATACAGTGCAAGTTTCTATCAGGCCAACTTTGTTGTTCCTTGTGTCAGTGTGTCTACGTCAATATAATTTGCTCCCTCTCACATCACTTTTTTCCTCCATTTTCTTACTTCTTAACAACCTCTCCATTTGGTTTCCTATATCTCTTCTACTCTGGGGTCCCACTTTCTTTTAGTAGGTTCATCAGAGGAAAGCTGAGAAAAAAAGCTTCAGTCGCTCTCATGTCTCGTCTACTTTCTCTGTTTTCCTTTTTCTCCGTCTCCATCTAAATCCTTTGGTCCACTCGTCCCCTCTTTTTTTTTTTTTTTTTGTCTGGTCTCTCATTCCCCATTTCTCTCCCCTTCTGGGCATTTGCTCCTCTCTCCACATACTCTCTGTTGCTAATCTTAATTACTAATTCTAGTTTAATTACTAGCATTTGAACAATTTATCTGAAGGTCTCATTTCAGGATTCCATCATGAGCTTTTCCCCTTTGGTCATATGCTGGGCACTGCACTGGGTTAGTATTCTCCATCGCTTTATGCCAAGTAGTATCACTTCCACAATTGTTTTCTTTTCTATATATATATATAAAACAACATTTCCAGATCTATCTTTAGGGAGTTTAAATGAAGAGAGTGTGTGTCAATAGTACATTTCTACTGGCTGGCTATTTCATATGAGAATCTACATTGACAGATTATGTGGGCTCTTCCTTGACTTATTTGGTGTGTAATGATACCCGAGTTCTCCCTTTGACTCACTACCACACGTCTCATTGAACATGCATGCCCGCGTATGTATATGTGAGGAAGTGCAAAGTGTGCATGACTTACGACTGATGCAGAGAAGAACCAGGACCAGGCTGCGTAGCGCCACAGAGAAGGGGGCAGGGAGGAGGCGGTAAAGGACAGAGCCGTGGCCAGGCATCATTGTGTATTGAGAAGTTGTGTGTGTGTGTGTGTGTGTGTGTGTGTACGTGTGTGTGTCTGACTGTGCACGTTTGATCAATGGGTCCTCTGTGACCCTGGCTGCACTGCTACAGACAAACTACTCAACGCACACATGCACTGCGATTTGTTCTAGACTGCAATGCTACGGACACGTGCACACGCTAAAAGCTCAGCTATACTTGAGAGGAGTCAGAAAAAGTTGTTGTTTGAGGACAACATCGAAAATAAAGTGTTGTGTGAGACACTCAATCACAACACATGCATAAAATAAATACAAATAAAAAAAAGAATCCCTCTTGCTGCAAAGTCACATAGCAAAGGCTTGCAAAGATATTTAAGCAGAGCTCAGGGGGAGGGGGGCACAAAATCACAATGAACACAAAGATGAGCCTGGAACAACTGAGTTTGTCTGTTCACTGCAACACCTTATGCTGCCTAGATAGACCTTATGCCATGCATTTTCGTGAATCCATACAACATGGAACCTTTATTTCTTGAAAAACCCTTACAGGGGCTGTGATCCATCAAACAAAGCAAGCAACTATTGTTGTTGCTATTTTTCCACCACAATCTTCTGCGCTTTTCAACACCGACGGCCAAGATTCCCGGATCAATCAACTGGAAAAACCAATAGCAAAAGTCTCCAAAGCAGATCTGCAATAATGTGATCCTCACTAGTAAAAGTATTCAGATACAGCAGCGATGCAATTAACTGAATGTGAAGCAACTTAATTAGCTCCTTGCCAAGTGCAGACTGCAGAGGCAAACTCAGAGCGTCGCAAGTTCTGAGAAAAACGGATCCCTAACAATCAGCGCCACAGTTAACCACAACAACAAATATTCTGTGTGTCTTCTGTAGGTCAAACCACACTGCTCCAAGGAAGAGAAAACATCAATAATGCTACTTTTGAGTCTGATACCGCCTAAAAAAAACCTCTCTCCCAGAGCAAGTCTAGTTTATCTGTACGGGTGTTGAGTGAATGCTACCTTTTGATATAAAGCTACCTACATTGCTGTGCCCTCAAGGACAGAGAAAACTAGGGCAACAGTGTTGATTCTCTAACAGATCATATTTTAATGAGTCAAACTAGGTTTTCAGCACTTCTCATCCAACAAATCAGCAAGCAGGAGTCAATGTTCCTTTGTTCCAGAACCAAAACGGCCAGGCCTCCGGAGACTGCGAGACACTATCTCACGGCAATTCAACTGGAGATAGCTAAGGTTAAATAAAACCCATTGAACCCAAGTGCTGTTCTATAAAGACAGAATGAAAGTGCCTGCCCCGTGTAAAATAACCAACTCGCAAAAGATTGAGCAGACTGCGGACAGACAGTTTAGTTTTGTATATTTCTTAGTTTGGTTTGTAATTTACCCAGTCTTTCGCTGTATCCAGTCAAAGTATCTACCATTTGTCAATACTCCAGTGAGGACACACTGTGGCGTCAAAAGACAGTGATTTTACATGGTAATTTCACAGCCCTCTGAATAATCACAGGTTATCAGACGATATAATCGCGCTGCATCGACCTGCCTCACTCTTCCTTTCCAACATGCTCTACTGAGTGCACTCCAGATGCACACACTTACACACAGCACTGATGCGTTTAGGGTCCAAACAGATTTTTTTTTCAACCCGATTTGTTTTTGGTCTGTTGCTGTGTGTGTCTGTGTATGTGTGTGTGGAGGTGAGCACCTAATAAGTGTGTGTTTGTCGTGCAGAAACAAAGCGTGACGAGCTGCGCCACACACCTCAGTGGGCACTATCTGATGAAATAAAGTGCGGGTGTCATCCTCAGATTACTGCACACTGCCCACACTCTCTTTTTCTCTGTGATACTGCAAACACAATGAGCTCTAACGGCGACGGCCCTGACACTTCTGGCAAAGCCGAAAGCGGATCATCGCCAATCTTCCCTACGGTGCTGACTTCATCGGTCAACTGGCTGATGCTGGGAAAATTACTCAGTGCTGGTGTGCAGCAGCAGCAGCTCAGGTCTGGCAGGTCTGTGGCCTGGCAGCAGTAGGAAAAAGTCTATTCACTTCTTCAAATTGATTTCCTCAAATTGTTTCCTTTATCCATTCCAGCTCCCTTTCTCTGTCCTCTTCCTTCAGTCGGGAGTCCGAAGCAGCTCCTTAGTTCCCAGAGGTTTAAAGTCCACGTTTTGCCTCTCTTTCGTCCCAAAAGATCTAAGAAAACTCTCAAAATAATCCCAAAGTTCTACCGCTGTCGATCACATCCATCTGTCCGCTCGTTTTCTGTTTTTCCCTTGTTTATATAACCCTGGCCTCCCTCCTCGTGCTTGGGATGTGTGTGTCAGAGTGGGATCAGTGTCTGCATATTTTGCATACTATTTTGTGAAGGTTAGAGATGTGTGTGTGTGTGTGTGTGTGTGTGTGTGTGTGTGTGTGTGTGTGTGTGTGTGTGTGTGTGTGTGTGTGTGTGTGTGTGTGTGTGTGTGTGTGTGTGTGTGTGTGTGTGTGTGTGTGTGTGTGTGTGTGTGTGTGTGTGTGGATGGAAGCACTGACAATGGTTGTCTTTCAGGTCAACAAACAGTGGCAGTTTGTGTGTTTGTGTGAATGTGCTTGACTGTCCAGTGTTGACTGAAGCAGAGTGTACATTTGGCTGACTGTTTGGACCTTTCACTATCCACTACCCATTAATTTATCCATACAGACACACACACAGAGGCTTCATAGTGCCTCTTTATGTTAAATGGACGTTTTTATGGCGGCAGGGATGCACATGGTGGCCTGCTGACAAGAGCTATGTGTATGTTTTTGCGCTTGGCAATTCAATGTGGATGTGGAGAAGGCAGTAATGAACAGGACCGTGGCTGTGTTATGAGTTACACTGATGTGAACCTGGCCCATTATCAGGTATCTGCTCCATATTTTTACACCGATGAAACAGCAATCATCGCTAACAGCAACAACTAACCTGTCAGTGCATTTTGCGTCAACGCATGTTGTATAATGCAATTCTGTTGCTGAAACTCATTTCCACATGTACTATCATTGCTGCTACAGGCAATAAAACTGGCAGTATGAAGCCAATACTGGAAGCTAACAACACTCAGCTTTGTGTCGATGACTTTCATTGTCCTGTAAAATGAAAAAGGCAACACAAGTCTGCTTTTATAATAGCACCTCCACTGGTTCTTAATCAACTGATCATAAACTGTCACTTCTAATCCGCCACGAGCTGTATTTACAAACATCTTTATGCATTTAATTTGAAACATGCTGTTCCCCATCATCAAATCAAATAAAGTCAAATTTATTTATTAAGTGCTTTTAACAAAATAGGTTCATCACAAAGCTCTTTATAGAGCAAAACAGGACATAATTACAGATAAAGAATAGGAACGCATCGCAAATCATTACACAACTGGCGAGTCTGTGTATCTGTGTGTCTACGAAGTCCCTGTGTGGGCAGCCCCCTGATGGGTGTATTTGTTTTTGTCGCAGTGTGTGTGGAAGGAAAGGAAGTAATGGCAAATTGTGTCCCCTATCACCCCTTCCTCTTTTTTGCCGTCTCTCGCCCCCCCTCCTCTCATCCAAATCACATTTTTAATGGGCTTCATTGGTGCCACCGTGGAATAAGTGTTGCCAAAGCACTTAAGGGGCTTAAGTCAGCAGCGTGCTGAAAATATTAAGCACTCAAACAGCCTTACAAGGATCCCTGCCTGCTTAAGTATGCCGAGGAGGTCGTGCCAGCATTTAATACCAATGGTATTAAAGTACTCCGACATGGGAGAAGAACAGAAATATAGATATAGTGTGTACCACAGCTGGGAATAGATAGAGAGATGAAGGGTGGCTGGAGTAATGTGAAGGTATGAGGTGTAGAAGGCAGGAAGAGGCAAGAGAGTGTCAAAGGTGTGGCGGGAAATAAATGAGGGAAAAGATTAGCAGCGAGGTGAAGAAAAGAATTAAACTAATGACAGAGAGGAGAGCGGGAACCGGAAAGACGTGATGAGATAGTTGGAGAAGGACAGGAGACGAAGGTGGGAAAAACAACCAAAGGAAACAACTGAAAGAGGAAGGGGAGAGATGGGGATTTAAGTTGGCCAAGGTGTGGGAGGTAGGGGTTGATGGGATAGCTGTGAACCAGCAGCAGAAGGCTAATGCAGAGATTCTATCGGGAGGCTTATCCAAGATTAAATTTCTCTTTGTCCTTAAGGCGCTTCTTGGGTAAGCGGAAGTGTCGAATTTATTTCTTATGTCTCCCTTGAGGTTGTTGCGGGTGAGTGGGTTGGGACCACGTGTGTGTGTGTGTGTGTGTGTGTGTGTGTGTGTGTGTGTGTGTGTGTGTGTGTGTGTGTGTGTGTGTGTGTGTGTGTGTGTGTGTGTGTGTGTGTGTGTGTGTGTGTGTGTGTGTGTGTGTGTGTGTGTGTGTATGGGTGGTGGGTTGGGCTGGGTGGACATGTATACGTGTCTATGTGGGAGTAATTCTTTAGGGTTTATTCACTGGTAAAGTGTAAGGGAGGGCATGTGTTCCTGAAAAGTAAAGATACATCAAATGAACATCCCCCCAAGGGGTTTTTCAGAATACGTGAACATCCAAGTGTTAGAATGGCTACCATATGTAGACATCTGAAGTCATGTGCATCTGTGAATGTAGATTCTGTAGTTAAACTGAAGGCAATTTAAATAATACTTTCTAGTTTTCATATTTGTTTTATGAAGCTGCAAAAACAGAATAATGCATTTGCTGTATAGATCTGACTGAGCATGTTCTTTGAGATTGTTGTCAGTGTAACCATAATTTGTAAATGCAGGTAAAAATACTACAATACCAATAAGTTTCATTTTCATCTTTGACTTTCACAAAGGTAACCAATAGTACGTGACCTTTTTTATCCGATAAAAACAACCATTTTGTCCCAGTTCTTAGTACGTCCATATCAAGGTCGACATGTTCAATCAGCCTCTTCTGGTCCTCATGCTCTTCTTCTGCTCTCATCTCTCTGAATTCTTGTTTGTCTGGCTGACTTGCGGTGTTAATGGCTAGCCTAGAGTCATGCACGAGCTAATCCAAGTGGGTTTGCTCTGAACTCTCTAATTAGAAAAGTCACAGCTCCTCGATCTATGGACACTATCAGTGACTGCGTTTTCTGGAGGCACGAGTCAGACTACTTCCTGCTCACCTCACGCTCGCGGGCAAAGGGATCAATGCGGACCAATCATTTGGGTAGCTTTCAAGTGACACCTGCAGTCTTTTCTCACAAATTAGGATTACAAAGTTTTGATTTTCTTTATTTTCACAGTTTCTTGGCAAAAGAGCTGGCAAATAAACAAGAGTCAATGTTCTCACAATGCCAAAGGCACAGAGGGATACAAAACTGTCCCAAATAATATACTTTAGATGGAAATGCACATGCAAGATGTGTTTTTTGTTACAGTTACTCTTAGCGTTTGTTACATAAATTGTTCGACTAAATCCATGCTTTGGCATGCAAGAGAGTTTGCATTGCCTTTTTGCCGGTTTTAAAGGTTGCAAGAATAATCACAAAGGTGCTGTGGTAGACTTCTCATTATTGGTCTCTTGCAACAATGGATTTATTATGCATCAACTGTGCATTAAAGGAGCAATTTTAGATTATTCTTTTCCAGTGTGTCAAAGAACTGAGCATGCATATTAGAGCAGCACATTCTTATGTGACAGACTGCAAGAACAGTAGTTGAAGAACACCATTGATGATGAGAGTTGGTGTCGCTGAAGAAACCGTCTGAAGCTCACTGCTCCAGCAGAAATGCCCTCCTTTTGTTTAATTTATCATTCTTTAGCCACGTAATCAGATAAAGCAGTTATTTTAGAAAGCACATACAATACATAAAACCTTTCTGACATGCATATGCATTTATCTGGGAAATTGTTTCTTTCACGGAGCCATTTATAAATGTGACCTAGATTTTCAATTCATCTCCGCAACAAATTTTCAGCAATCTTCCTTTTTAACACCAACATTAACAAAAGCTAAAAGTAGACATCCAGGTCAGCCTAAAACATGATTAATCTGAGAAATGTATGACATTTAAACAAATATCCAAACACAAGAGGAGATGATTACAGAGAACTACAATGTTATATACCTAAACACAACATACAATGAGTCGAGTCGAGAAAACCGCCTTCGTAAATACCTCACTCCCAAGGTTGCATATATTTATTTGTTTTTTGCTCAGTGCGTTCATTGTCTTCATACAGGGAGGCATGGAAATATAAGTTTAAACAACTTTAATGTATCCCCAAAAAGTTAGTTTTGTTTTTCCTTTTCTTGTCTTTTTTAATTTAAACCACAGCTCCCGCATGGCAACTAAATGGTAGCTGAGCTGAGCTGTAAAGCAACACTCTCCATTTACTAGTTGGTCTACACCCCCCCCCCACCTATGGTCATGCTCATATTTGAGCCACCATCCAGGATGCCCCCTGGTCGCCTCCCATTAGAGGTTTACCAGACTCGTCCAACTGGGAGGAGGCCCTGAGGTCAGCCCAACACCTGCTGAAGAGATTATGTCATGGTCATGTGGTCTGCCATACCCCCAGAAGAGCTGGAGGAAGGTGCAGGGGACAGGCATGTCTGGGATTCTTTGCTCTTCATACCGCCACTACAACTTCGACAAAGTGGAAAGGAAGAGAGGTTTTTTCATCTATGGCTATGCGCATTCATTCAGCCAAATGGAGCCTCAATTTTGCCAATGACAAAATTACCTATATACTTTATATTTGACAAGATTGTGTTTTAAGAATAATCTCAGACATTATGCTGGACCTCACCAGTTCAAAGTTACTTTCTGCATGCACAGTGAGGAGGTGGAGAGGGTCAAACGTGTTGACATTCACACATTCCAGCTGACCTCAGCTGGACTATAAACATCCCCCATCAGTTGGAGAAGATCAGGCAGAGACTGCAGTTCCTCAGGCTGCTGAAGCAAGCTGGCTTACCTCATCCCAGCTGATTATATTCTATTCTTGAACTATGTTTGCGCTGTGTGATTCTTCAGGTGTACACCAGAAAACATGAAGGACCCGCATCAGGTGGTGGGGGAGGGAGAGCATATCATAAAAGCATAGCTACTAAGCCTTTAAATGGGCCACCTTCTGTTGTATCTTAAAGGCCCCATCAGTCTTGGACACCACCTCTTCTTCCTGCTGCCTCCTGAATGGAAACCTGACTCAGTATAAAAAAAAAACAGCTTTTAGCCCCAAGCCCGGCAGCCAAATTCTCCCCCCTGAATTTGAGAAAAGTTAGCACAGCAATTGTATGAGTTATGTGTGAAAGAAGGTTTCAGTAACCCACATGTACCTCTTAAATTCAGAAAAGCTGCAGGTAGCTGCAGGTTCTTTGCAGGACACAAAGTAGCAGAGATTATAGGCAAACAGAGGGGTATGCTTCATAACACAGACACGGCACTTTAATGTGCTCAGTGCCCCTTTCCATAAATGAAAAGACACACAGTTTGAGTATGAGAAGCATAACAAGTATACTTTATGCAGAACCACACAAAACCACCCCCACAACCTACACTCCCAACTGGGTTGCAACAAACTGCTGAGCTCAGACACCCCTCATTCAGTAAGATAAACGCAAACAGTGATACCTGCCAAACTGAAAATGTACCGTCTGAGTTGCCTAACGAGTGTTTCTGTGTGCAGTGTGAGCCACATGCCATCCAGCTCCCTGCTGGGAGTAACACTCATTATCCATGTGGCATCATACCTCCCAGTGACAGGCTATGACTCTCACCTCACAGTTTCCTCTGCTGTAGTGCATGTGTCAGCCTCCCTTCTCCGTGTTCTCGGTGTATGTGCTAACATTTGAGCAATACTTGTGTGGAATTCACCTCTGTTCTCCAGCGTGTCTATTTCTGACGGATAGTTGTCACTGTAAGTGTGTGCACCAGCTTGCTCTATTGCTCTTTACTTTCCTGGTATATGCATGTGATGTGTGCATTGATGTTCTTATCAGCCTGTCGAGGCTGCAAATGACGTTTCATTTCGCGAGCCACACAGGCATTTTCCGGAGTCCTACGTAAATGGCAGCAGGATCTGCAGCAGGTTAGCTTTGCGTGCAGCTGTAGCATCATGTGGGTGATTAGAATTGAGCTGCCATGGGCCACCTTGCTGAAGGGTGCCAACCGCCTTGCCCCTGGTCCGCCAATTCACAAACAGCCTAACAAAGGGATAATTTCTCCCTTGCATGATATAATCTTTCCTTTCACCCAATGCCTGAATGGAAGTCTTTTATGATTCTCTCACATCTCTCTCCCCCTCCCTTCATCTCTTCTCCGCCTATTGCTTTCCTGACCCCTCCCTGCTCGCCTTTCTCCTTGTTTGCCCTCGCAGCCTCTGTTGCATTCTTTTTTCCTCACTCCTTTTCTTGCTTTACTCTTCTCTCACTCTGACCTTACAGAGGGTCTTTGCACTGAAGTCACTCTTGTTACTCTTTCTTCCTCATTCTCGCTCTTTCTTTCTCTCTCTCTAGAGGAAAATCACACACTCATCAGTTTGCCGGCTCTGTTCCTGACGAGCAGGCTCGCAAGGAGAATATTAACGAAGCTCCTCATCCAATTAACACCTAAGCACATAACAACCTTTTATGCCAGCAGACACACTCGCATGCGCGCGAGCCCACAGCCACACAAACACACATATGCAATGCACACGAACACAGTTGTGGAAAAACACACTCACACACACACATATACAATCCCATTTAAATACAACTACCACTAGCAAAGACATTCACATCAACTGGAACACACACCTTGGCCTCGAACAAAGACATACACATGCTCACACGTGCACGCGGCCACCCTCACCTCACTAAATATTGTGCTGATGAGTGTGCATATAGATGGAGGCAGATGTAATGCAGAAAGAAAGTAGATTAGAACAAAGTGATGAGCAGCAGGGAGGGAGGGAGGGGGGGAGGAGAGAGAGAGAGAGAGAGAGAGAGAGAGAGAGAGAGAGAGAGAGAGAGAGAGAGAGAGAGAGAGAGAGAGAGAGAGAGAGAGAGAGAGAGAGAGAGAGAGAGAGAGAGAGAGAGAGAGAGAGAGAGAGAGAGAGAGAGAGAGAGAGAGAGAGAGAGAGAGAGAGAGAGAGAGAGAGAGAGAGAGAGAGAGAGAGAGAGAGAGAGAGAGAGAGAGAGAGAGAGAGAGAGAGAGAGAGAGAGAGAGAGAGAGAGAGAGAGAGAGAGAGAGAGAGAGAGAGAGAGAGAGATTTATGGAGTGTGAAGAAAGGCATAAAGGAGGGAAACCAGTGATGGAAGGTTAACGTAGCTCAGTTGCTCCTGACATGGTTCATGTTAATTCGGTCGGTTTTAGTGGTGGGTGAACACACACACACACACACACACACACACACACACACACACACACACACACACACACACACACACACACACACACACACACACACACACACACACACACACACACACACACACACACACACACACACACACACACACACACACACACACACACACACACACTGCATAAAACATTGCAGTGCAAGGGGCATTAGCCACTGAACCCTTGCGCGCACACACACAATTTCTCCGGACATGTGGGACACGATCCTCGTATGCATAAAACATAGTGTGAGAAAGAGAGCAGGGGGCGTTAGGCAGATATGGAGAACAAGTGCGAACGGACAAAAAAACCATATGGTAATGACCCGGATAACGAAAGGCGGCCGTAAGGGGTGGAGAGTCAGGGAGAGAGTGAGCGAAGGGCGAGTGCGAATGTGATAAAGTAACAACGAGGCGAGAGAGTGAGAAACTTTGCTCACGGCTGGCTGCTTTTGGATCGAACGGCGTGCAAATGAAAAATGGAGATGAAATAATTAGACAGGCTGACTAGAAGCGCTCATCTAAATATGTAAATGCACTTAATTTTACTTTGATTTGCTCCACTGCTTCCCTATCACTCTCCTACTTCCCCCATCCCATTCTCTGCTTCTCTTGCGTTTCCATTTCACTTTCTTCATGTTTTGCCATCCCCTTTCTCCAACCTCTGTCTTTTTGTCACATGCTCCCTCTCAATCTCCATCCCTCTTTCCTTTCCGTTTTTCCTCGCCCAGCATATTAAACTATAGCATGTTAATACTGCGCAGGTACTTGCACTCAATTACTCACTGTTTTATAGACTTGCCGCAGTGTGTACGTCAGAGAACGAGAGTGTGTGTTCAATTAGTTCATTCACGCCTGTCTGCCTCTGTGATGGGACGCACATGTATTCATATGGTGGCACACGCTGCAGCAGGCATGTGTGTGTAAACATTAATTGCTAAGTATATATTTTCAATTCTTGTGGGCTATTTTAACACAATGCTGGCATGGAGGGACGACACCGGTATTACTCCATATTGAAATCCTCCATTCATCCATATTCTGAACAGGTTTATCCACCTTGGGGTTGCACATACACACAAGCCTACAGGCCATTTGGAGTCACAGGGAGAACACGCAGTGTGCTGCGCCACCTTGATTAGGTGATATCTCAAATCTTACACTGATAAGTACGCGCACACACACCTCAATTCCAGGCTCCTTCTGTCTGAGATTTTGGCATGTTCTTCCTGTGCATGGAGGTTTGCACCCACAAGCTACAAATACATGTGTGTAAAGTGAACAGGTGTGTGTGCATGTGCGAGTTCAAGAGCTGGAATCTGCTCTGTTGAATAAAGTGTGATCACAATATAGATGATTAACACGTGTTGATGCACCTTTGCCTCCAGGCTTGGATGATTGCCCCCACCCCTGAACAACACTTATTATTTTGAAAGTTTGAACCATTTTAAATGCCAAAAGCAGTGAGGTTTAATAACGTGCACGCACAATTCAATGAATATAGATCAAGTCTTCTGCAGCTTACATAACTGATGACTATCACGCTGAATCCAAATTGAATGTCTGTAAACCAGGAGATACTTTGACCTCACTGTTTTGTCTCCTCCAAATATGATACATATATTGTTTTGATCTGATTCTTGAGAGCTGGCATGGTGCTTCACATCTCTACTTTTGAAAGTCCAATTATATTGGTATCACTTCACAGATCCCACTATAATTAAACGGATTGTGCATAACTTCACCAAAAATGACATGGCTGCTTTCTGCACCCTGCAAACAAAACTGGCTGCAAAACAGTGTGAAATTAAAATCGGCCCTTCTCTTGTATTTTCAAAGATTTTTAATAATTGCTTTTTTGTTTCTTTTAATTGTATGTTGACTGAGCAATTTATTAAATTAGAGTGTGCATTTTTTGCTGTTGCTTGCACTTGCCGAACTTCCCCTGGAAACAAAGCTCTCGTATGAAAGGAGGAACTTTGTATACCACAAAAGATAAATGAAAAAACGAAAATGGGCACGAGCGTTTTAATGTGCTCGTATCTGGCGTGTGGATTATAGATTATAAGAGTCGCCATGGTAAAAAAGGCAGCTGTCCTTCTTAATGACAATCTGTCAAGGCTCTGTTCTAAGTGCTCCTCCTCTTTCATCAGTCTGCCATCTTCTCTACCGGCCCTGTCCTCTCCTCTTTAGTCGAGTTTGTACCAAACATCCCTCACTGGGACACACGTTTACTGTTCCTACAAGGTGACTCTGACAGCACTCCTCCTGATTTGACATCTTAGAGTTTCCTTCTTGCGTCTCTTCTTTCGTTCCTCTCTGTTGTGTCTCGCCGAGTGTGAATACACAACTTGTTGGGCCCTTTTTGTTTGCAGAATGTCTGAAGAATAGCAATCATGTAAACGCAAAAAAAGTAACGATGAGGGTTATATCTGTATTTGAAATAATATGTGTATTTGACAGCTGTTAATGTTGTAGCTGTGTTCAGTTAACCCTCGCTCACATTGTTATTTAAGGATTATTTTTCTCAGGAAAAAAAACAAAAACAATAACCAAACATGAGCACATGTTAAACACGGCAAAAACATTGTGAGAAATTAAGTCTGAAATTGCTGAGTTACTCCATGATAAACACTGACTGAAGGTCAATACACTCTGGGGGTTTGGTGCTGGTGGCTTTTTTTCCCCACTCCATTTTTATTCACGACACTGCACTTTGAAATGCTTTTGTGTGAGATTGTGCATCTACCCACATTGTGCTTCCCACAGTTAGATGAACATGTCAGACAAATTATGATCAATGGAAACAAATCGCTATCCCACTAATTGTGACACATGATAAGTCGACTAATTGTGCTTTGAGAGGCAATGGTTGATAAACGGATCACAGTAATGATTGCTGATATGACAAGAAAGTATGATTTATTGAAACAGAAACAGTTTTTAAAAACTATCCCTCAGACAATAACTTCCTTCTCCATTCACTACCTGTCTGAGGAATAAGAGCTCGTTTTTCTGATAGGTCCACCTGTGAATTCTTTTAATTGCAGAGGTGCAATAAAAGCTACCCCCTGCATAGTAATCAATACTTAACTGACAAACCAGACAAAACGCATTAAAAATTTGGTGAGAGGTTGATCTGCAGACTCCCAAAGACCAAGAGCTAAAAACAAACGATCGACTTTGAACTTGCACTTTCAAGCTGCTGTTTCTCACACCAGGTAGTAATTTATTGTTAAATGCCAGACTTCCCAATGTCCTTTACATTAAATATACATTTGAGCAATAGCTGTTGTGAGCTGCATACAATAAATACTCTTGAGTGTGTAAGAGTCTTTCTTAGTTCTCTGCCTTCGTTTTTTTTATTTTTGTTTGTTTGTTTGTTGTTGTTTTTTTTTTTTTGGGGGGGGGGGTTGCGAATTGCTATCAATAAGTGCGATAACTGTGAAGTCAAGTGACTATTTACAATTGCTGATTTCAATATTCTAGTTATATAAATGTGTGTTTCTATTATTGATTCTTGACCATGGTTTCTTCTCAAAAATGAAAAAGACAGAGGTCCTGCCATCACTCTGCCTTAACATTATGACCACCTGTATGATTATTGTGTAGGTTCACCATTTGCTGCCATCAAGTCTTGAGCTCCACTAACCCTCAGAAAGTGGGCTGTGGTATCTGGCACCAAGATGTTAGTAGTAGATCCTTTAAGCTTTATTGAAACGCTTTTGTCAACCTGTCACCAGTTCACCGCTTTGCCTTCCTTGGACACTTGATACTGACCAAAGAAAATCGGTAATCGTCCACATGAGTCATTTTCGAGATGCTGTGACCATTCGACTCACCGAGCGATGAAAAACCATGTAATCTTTACATCTTCCTATTCTTCCTGCTTCCACCACATTCAGGGTGAAATACTCACAAGTTTTCCAACATACCCCACAATCATAAGCCGTAATAAAGACATAATCAATGCAATTGACCCCTCATTGGTCATATTACAGATGATTTTGTAGTGAAAAAAAAAAAAGGACAGGTTTCTGTTTATTACTTTAGCTGATATCAGATTGCTGAAAATATTAGATGAAACATATTTCCTCATGCTCTTACCTAACTGACACTCCACACACTGCCCACACACAACTGTGCTGTGCTAAACAACCGTTTAGCATGTTCAGAAGTACCGGTCACTGCCTCCACTCAAATGCCCCCAACAAAGAACCATTTCTATTCATCGTGGCTTCTTGTTTTCCTCTTCTCACTTCTTCACATCCAAAGCTCGGGTTACCCCCAGGCTTTGTTTGTTCATTCATAACTCGTCACCACTGTTTTTTTTTTTTTTTTTTACCTAAATAATAATCCTCAGTGCTCACTCGCACTAGAATGAACAAGTGGATACAAAAATAAAGACGCACCAGCCAGTCACTACTGTGTGGGAACTAAGTGGACATATCTGCAGTATATTAATCATAGTTTTTAAAAGCAGAGAGGTCCAATTTAATCCCACACACACACTCATTGGCAGACCTCAAACAGGCTGTTCAATCTGCTAATTGTTTTTCAACTGAACAGTTGATTGATTATTCTGATTTTTGTTCCTAACAAGGAAAATGAAAGGGAACAAAAAATGTGTACAATTCCTAATTCATCCCTCTTTCAAAGTTTTGTCAATCATGCAGCGCTCAGTCGCTCAGAGCTGGGGCAAAGAGTAACTACAGTAAAGCTTCAGCCTCTACTCTTCTTCTACCAAGTGAAAAATAAAAACCATTGCAATTCATCTGAAGAGCTTCCCCTTTTCTACAGTACAGCAAGCTACTGGATGCCGTTTGCCTTTAACAAGCAAATACTTGTTCAGACCATTTTAACGAGCTGATAGCGCCTCTCAAAACACAGTACACAGTTAAATCAGCGCTCCCACGATCACACACACACACACACACACACACACACACACACACACACACACACACACACACACACACACACACACACACACACACACACACACACACACACACACACACACACACACACACACACACACACACACACACACACACACACACACACACACACACACACACACACACACACACACACACACACACACAGCTTTCACATTCCTCTATTTACTCCTGGACGACTGAAAGTGGACGGAGAGCCTACCAAGCCTCAGCAGAGGGATCCATCAAATGAGCAGCTCACAGCAATTAACCAGCCTAAATTTTACATAACTCTTGCCTCTTTAAAAAAGAAAGAAAAAATAAATAAATCCAGATTTCACATTTAATTCAGCTTGATCTACAGCACGGTTGGCTAGCTTGCTCGAGGGAACATGGAGGGGGTTTGGGACTGTTTAGAGACTGAGCACACCAAGAATTAGACCTGGCTTCACTTACACTTGTAGCACTGCTGCTATCAGGCAAGTGTTTTTATCAGGGAGGCCCCAGTACACCTGTTGATAATTCTAATGAAGACTATAACACCCCCAGCAGGGGACTAAATTAAGCTGCAGCAGTCACAAACAGGTCTAATAAGGCACAGGGAGGAGTCTGCATGCCCATACATAGATTCCAAGCTGGTAGCGAGAAAAAAACCAGGATACTTTCATTGAGACATGACCTCAAGAAATCTCATATCTAAAACATGTTTACATACTCTACATGTTTTATGTGTATTCACACTAAGCTACCCACTCACGCTTCACCCGTACCGACACAGACCCACAAACTGTGTTTTATGATTGCTCTGGCGCTGACAGGAGCACTTCTTTAATTTCCTTTTAGTCTTAAATGAGAACTTCAGCCCATGGTTTGGTAATGATAGTTATTACATTCTGCCTCGAGGAAGCTATCACACACAGACATAGAGTCACACACACACACACACACACACACACACACACACACACACACACACACACACACACACACACACACACACACACACACACACACACACACACACACACACACACACACTTGAACGCCAATTAATTGATACATGTGCAATTGCGCAGTTCAATCATGGAGATATTTTGGAAGGAAGCAGTGCAGGAACTGATGCAAAGTCACTCATGCATGCGAACGAGCGTGCACACACGTGCACATGCACACAACAGCTGGTTCTTCCCCCCACACCATCTCCTCATACCAAGATCCATCTCCTAGCAACCGCCTATCAGACAACAAGCTCACCTCCAGACCTGAGTGGTCTGCTTTTGAACGACAGCCAATCAGGGGAGCTTTTCCCCTGGGACAAACTAGTGTGATCGAGAAGGGGGGAAGGGGGTTAGTCAATAGGGCTTCAATGTCACCAGTGCGTGCCTCCATCTCTTTTGCTCTGTCAAGCCTTTCACTCAGTTTTTATGTTCTTTTCACACAGTTATTGATGTCAAAACACTCAAACCACATAATGGTCAGCTGCACTACTTTCTCCTGCCCTCGCTCTGTGTGTGGGCGGCACTTTATGACTTGAAAAACCAAATGTAACACTGACTGTATCAGAAATACGAGGTGGCCACACACTTATTTACTTGCTTTCTGTCAATATGCTCACAGACAAATTAATTGAAGTACGGTAATATTCAAAAACAAGACTGGTATTATTTTGCACAATGTCTTTGCAGAAAAAGACATGCAGGTAAAAAAAAAATCCTAATTCATTTATGGGCTGAAAAGTCTTGTGAGTGGAGTTTGCATGTTCTTCCCGTGGGTGGTGGTTTGTCTCTCCCTGTGATGGAATAGCTGCATATCCAAGTTGTAGCCCATCATTTACCCACAGAGATCAGCTTGAACCCTAATGCGTTTCAACTGCCGGATGGAACTCCAGCTTACTCTTATCAAACATTTTGTAGCTCATATTCTAATCTATCTTGAAATTTTCAGCCACCCTAACTAAGGAAGATGCTTCAATTTAAAAAGCCATCACTATGACAATATATTAGACGGTGACAGTATTTGTAATGCAACATGTTTTGAGAGGGATTATGTCCCACCAGAGAATTTCATTTCTGCGAGTAGCTGTCAGGTGATTGACAGTAAGCAGAGCACAATGTAACATGGTGATATGAAAGCACTCAACCTGGGGACTCTGGCACAATGAGATAATGATAAAACAGAACTCGAATAGGACCGAATCAAGGCTTCATTTTTACGGTGATGGATTTTCCGTCTTTGGTAATTTTCAAGTCTGGGCAAGTTGTTTTTCAAGCGGAATAAGATGGCAGAGAGAGAAAAAAAAAAAAAAGACTTTTTCTGGTGTTGGAAAAATGAACTGTTTTGTCTCCAACTCTGTCAAAACAGCACTGGGAAGAAAAAAAAATTAAATGAGAGAAACAAAAACTTAAACAAACAACAATATTGTTCTTCCACTGTAAAGCTGAGACAGTCTTGTTCTAGCCCAGTGACTTTGCGACCTGTAATCTCACAAGAACATACCTGATTCTGTGTAACCCCAGTCAAGCCTACAATGGAGGTGAGGGATCAGAGTCGGCATGCTCTGCCTCACATCGCACTATAATAAACTCTGCTTCCACCGGTTACTGTTGGATCTTCTGTTGGAAAGAAAATGGGATCCCTCTTGCCGTGCAGGATTTGGGGGAGATCTTGACACATGCTGGGCTATAATTAGATGACATGTTTGACATTAATGAAGCAGTTCAAACAAAATCTGCAAGTTCACAGGGTCAGCTGAAATGAAATCCTAAAATCCCTTCTTCTGCCAGATAAAGTTGGGCTGACCATTGGTTGCCCCCCGATCAAGCCTTTGATCCAATTGTCTGGGCTGGCAAATAGGTGTAAATCAGCCTGATAATCCTCTGGCACCCCACCAGCCGCACTCAGCCAGCGTCTTACACCTTCTCCTAACTCTCCCTCTCTCTCACTTCACACGGCTCACATTATCCTGTAGAGCTTCTGTGTTGGGATATAAAAAGTGATTTTAGCCATGCAGCTATTGGCTGAAAAAGTCCCATTGATCGTCTCTGTACGAATGACGGATACAGTTGGAACACCACCAAAGATTAGATGGGCAATAAACTGCCCCCAGTGAATCCCCAATACAAAGCAGGAGCATTTGCATTATGCAAATTTCTACCAAAAGAATAACACAAAGAAAGAAGCTGAGAAAAATAAAAGTTGTCATTGTTGTGTTTCTGAGAACAATATTCACTGTAATGATACGTTTGTTTGTTATGGCTCAACTATGTAATTGATCCCACTCATAGGCTGGAGGACATCCACTTGTGACTACTGTAATTAAGGAAGGAACAATAGAGTAAATTAGGCCTTGAGAGTATAAACAAAATGATGTGATGCTGCCCATGTCTGTTGAGAGCAAAGCTATGCGACACACTTTGACCCCAAATCATGGGCTCCTCTTGACAAGTGTGATTGAAACCCAAAATGAACCAGTTTGACAATGTAGACAAAATGTTTGTTGCTCTTGGTTTCATAAACAGCCAAAAGATTGTACTGCTCTCTTCTCCATCTGAGGTGGAATCTACTTCAATGTAATTTAGTATGTAAGAACAATAACATTATCCAATACGTCATCTACAAAAGCAAACCGTGCCCTAACAATTAAATAAATAAAGATAACCAAGACTCAAGCTGTGGCAATTAGGTAAAGTACAAAAAAAAGTTCTGAATGGAGAATGTGAATGTCTTCAAGTCACACCATTTTCCCCTGCATGTCTACTAGCAGTCACTGTCGCAGTAACTGTAGTCACTCTGCGGTGAAAGGAGGTGGCAGTCGTGAAATGTCTGACAACCGTCAGGCCGTCTCTCGTCCTACGACTGTGAAAAGCCGCGCACTTTACAGCATGAGATTACAGATTTGAAGTCACCAGCAAAGTTATTGCCATGGCTGCCTGTCTTTTGTCTGGGACAGCCAAAATCACACAGTGTATGTGGCTAGTGGGCTGGAGCCAATTCCAGCAGATTATGGGTGAGGGCAGGGTACACGCTGCACCGAATGGCAAGTCCATCACAGGGGAAACACAGCAAGACAGACAGTCACACACACACTCTCATGCACAACAAAGGTCGGTTGAGAAACGCCAGTGCAGCCGATATGAAGGCTTTTTTAATGCGAGAGAAAACCTGAGCAGTCGCATGCAGAACAAGCAAAATCCACACATGATTCGAACCAGGGAACTTCTCACTGTGAGATGGATGTGCTTAACATGACACCACCGTCGGCCAAGGTCCATTGAACTGATGTTATCTAGCATTGCTTAGCTGAAATGAATGTTTTCGTTCAGGAAAAGTTTGAAGCACTGCATCCTGAGCGTGCAGAAACATGGCGCGCCAACGTTTATTTTCTTTTGGAGATATGCTTGACGAGCCAATATAAACGTGCATAAAGAGAGAAGTCAATTACTCCATGACTTCAGAGATGCTTATCTAAATCCTGGGTTTTACATAAAGCTAATATAAAGTCATTTACGTGAGATACTGCTTGGATTAAAGGTTAGTTTCACATAGATTTTGGAACTTTGACACACGCTTCGTTCATCACTACGCACGTCATGTCTTTTAAACGCAGATTTAATAACAAAGCAGTCTATTTTTTTCCAGACGATGCTGCTAAGTGAAAACATAATGCCTCAGAGACTAGAATGAAGTAAGGTAAATTGAATGACATAGCACAACCCTACAGTTACGTTTGATTTACACAGGGAATACAACTTTGTTAGTGATGTGTAAACAAAACATATTTAAGTGCTGGAAGCTTGTATCACTTTAAAGGCTGCATTATTGCTTTGGTTCTTGATGCTAATAAAAAATATATGTCCTCAATAGTTAAGAACTCTGACGAGACTCTCTCTCACAATATGTCATTATGTGACGACGCCATCCTTTCGGGCAACAGCAAACATTCAAACCTCCTGCTCTCCACTCTACAGCCCTCCCTTTGCCTCCCTCTATCACCGCGTCTGCATCCCGGCTGTCCCTGTGCCTCAGCTGCGATCCTTCCATCATTTCTATCTCTCCCTGGTGTGCTGTGCTTTTTCGCCTCATCGCTTCACCAGCCTCCCCCTTTCTCCCAGGCCCCCTCGTTCTCCCTCCATCTTTTGTTGTTCTTGTTGTCTTGTACCATTCCTGCCCCACTACCTCCAGCGCCCTACCTCTCCTTGACTCCATCTTCTTCCTCCCACCTACACTGCCCATGTCACTATGCATCATGCCATTGCTCATCCGTTTGTCACGTTCTGTGTCTTGATGGGTAATCATAATCCATTATGCTACCTCTCATGTTTTTTGTGGCCAGTGCTTCATCTCCTCCGCATGACGCAATTATCTCGCTTTCATTACAGTCTCTGCTTTTCTCTCAAACTCATTTGCGTTAATGCTTCATTGTGTATGAGGTCATACATGCCCCCGCTCACATGTAGCAGGGTTCACATTTAACTATGCTCATTACAGACAGAACATTATTTTCTCTTATTATAGTATATTTTTCAAAGAAAATTATTCCATTGAATAAAAAAAAAAAAAAAAAAGCCAAAATATTAAGAATGCAAAAAGGGTGGATTATGAAAATTCAATTAGCAGCACCAGTAATTCTGGTTTTCTTATGAAATAATTGTTTATAACTTCCAAGGCCTGTGAGAGGAGTGATCTGCAGCATAATCATCAGATCCTCTGCATTTTTCTCCCCTTATTTCACTCCTCCATCTATTAGCAGAAGCATATTCTGGTTTGTCTTTGCCACAGGAGGACCTTGGCTCGCTGTAAACTGTAGTGAACAGTTTGTGTCTCTGGCAGCAAAAAACAGGAACTTTCTCCTGCGTGGGAGCATTAAATTCTAGAGAAATCAGTTTCAACGGTTCTGGCGCACTTCTTTCAATAAAACTTGGGGGAGGGGATTTTTTTGGGGGTGGGGGTGAAAATCGTTAGGAAGTGAAACTGATTAACCTTGTGCGTCTGTGTGTGTGCTCAGAAGCTGATTGGTATGGTCCTTGTGTCCGGCAGTTATTGCGGTGAATGCTGGAGCAGAGTTCAAAGAAAGGACAGGAGTGGGGAGGAGCCAGATAGGTGACACACACACACACACACACACACACACACACACACACACACACACACACACACACACACACACACACACACACACACACACACACACACACACACACACACACACACACACACACACACACACACACACACACACACACACACACACACACACACAAACAGAAACCGCAATTCAAAGTGATGGCCTCTGTATAATATTTGCACGCATGGGCACAGACACACACACAAACACACGTAAATATTTTAGACACACAGATGCAATGTGAAGTGCAAGCTGATCGTAACCTACAGAACATTTGAGCACTGGGACACAGACTCATGTACACAAGGGGACCAGACTGATGCAAATTAACATAGTTACTATCCCGGTGTGGATAGGCACAGCCGCTAAATCTCACACATACACGAGCACGGAGGCACACACAGCTTTTAAACAGGCCCTTTGATAATGTCACAGCCCCGAGGCCAAAATCATCCCTGAAGGATCAACCCCGAGTTGCTTCAAGTCAGCGTCGTACGATCCGTGTGTGCGTGTGAATATTTCTGTTTGTGAGCATGCTTCTTAAAGGCAGACAGTAATAAAAGCAGCTCGCGGCGACAGGACAACTTCTGCCACGACAGCAAACACACCCTGGAGGTCTGTAGACACCCTGCTGCTTATTGGGAAGCGAAAGAGGAAAGGAGGGACAGATGCAGAGAAAGAGAAAAGACAAAAAAGCAACAAAAAAACAAAAAAAGAAAGCTGATGGGAGATGGAGACCGACGAGGGAAACATACAAATGGAAGAGACTGAGAGAAGACATCATTCTTCACAAGATGAGAAAGAGAAAACGAAGAGGTCGCAAGAAAAAAAAAAAAAGAGTGAGGTGGAGGAAGCATCAGAGATATTCAGCCCGATAGATAAAAACACAGAAACAAGAAAAGATGAAAGGCATCAGAGGGAGATGGAGGGAATCTTCATCAGCGGGTGGGGGGGAGAGGTAGAAAGAGTATTTATCTAAACCCTGAGGGCAGGAGAAAAAACAAACGAGTGAGTGGGAGATGGAGTACACAAGTAAGAACGCAAAAACGGGGAGCAAGGGGATGAACATGAGCGATGAGGAAAGCTGAAGAGGAGCTGCCTTTTCAAAGCCATTTGGTCCTGAGCCCCCATTAATTCAGCCCGCATTTAGCTCTCTCCGTGAAGTGCTTTGGTAACAATGGATTCATCAAGCAGCCAGCGCGATCTGAATTTAACTCCAGGATGGGACACAGGGCTGGAAATGGTTAGCAGGGGAGTTTGGGAAGTGGCAGAAACACAGTGAAATGGAGAAGGAGAGGTGGGACAGGTCCGGGAGTGCGCTGCTCTTCCATTGTCTCGAGAAGCATTCATCATGAATAGATGTCCATGGGAAGGCTGGAATGTCAACTTTCTACTGTTACAAAGATGAGTAATTGTTTATTCACCACGAGAGACAAAGGGAGACGGGAGGGCATAGAGGTGCCTTTGTGTGTAAGTGCACACAAGTATGTGAGTTTGCAAGTTTATGAGAGGGTGCGAATAAGTACACGTTCATGCGAGTGCGGATAAGTGGGCAGAATTACATGTATTAGGAAAAAGTCAGTGCAATTGCAAGTCATGGCGCATCGAAATAATTGCTTCCGATTTATTCGCACTAAAATTCTGTTAAAATGTCAGGCCGTGATGCATCCCTCTGTGTTCACATGAAGAGTAGGCTACCAAACTGCATTTTTCGGAGGCCACACATTTTTGCCATAGCCCTTTTGCCACATAATTGACTATTCAGTCCTCTTTCCTCCCCATCTTTCCCATTATTCCCTCCCCCTTTGCCTCACTTGTCTCCCTCTGCTGGGATTATTTACCATTTACAATACTCCGTGGCATCATCTGTCATGTCTGCAGCCAGCTCACCCCCCCCCCCCCCCCCCCCCCCCCCATCACACTTGTCAAACACTGAGGTCATTGTGAACTAGAAAATAACAGGAGACAAAAGAATTCTTTTCAACTTTTTGTTCCTCTCTCGTCTCCCTCTTCCACACGTTTTCTGCTCTCATACTTGTTCGTTAAATTTGAGACCGTGCTGGGTTGTGCAAGCCGCACGCTGTCAGGCCCACTGACCCCCACTGATGGAGATGATAGCACTCCGCTAATACACTGACCAATAAACCACACAGTAAACACTTTGCAGAGGTGTTGGCTCATATTTATACTGAGAGCCACCATAAAGTCCGAGTTTATCCCCTCCAGAGTTCCACACTTTACACTTCAACGTGAGGAAAGCTGGAGTTATGTGAGGCTCATTGTCTTGTTTTTGCCCGTTTTCATAGGAAAGGACCCAGATGTTTTCCGAAACAGAAGTTTACCCTACATTTTACCTGTATTTTATGTCCTCAAACATTTGGGGAAACCATTATGGGGTTGATCATTGCTGTTTGCAGTAAACGAGGTCCTTTCGCTTTGAGACAATTGCAAAGAATGTTCCAGTAATAAAATCTGAAAAAAAACAAATGAGGATGAAATGCAAATGAGGCACTGATTATGCACAAGACTCCCTCTAAGTCGCGGCTGGATTATGAGATGATGTTCCCCTGGGTATGGATGTGTGAAAAACCCTCTCTCCTGCAAGCTCTGGTGGTCAAGTGGCCACACAAGAATAAAGTTTATATTTCTTTGTGCTGTGCTGAAGAGCCCAGATTTCACTGAGGTGATGGAAGAGGAGACCAAGAATCATTCTACACAAAAACCCGAGGGGACAAATGCACACTAAGCCTTTGAAGGTGTTGCGATGGTTTCCTTTCTTTTGGAAACTACAAGGGGAATATTTGTGCTATTTTTTATTTTGTGAAAGAAAATCATTTTGCTTTTTCACTTTGCATTGTGAAATCTTAAAGTCACTTTGCACACAGGCTTCGACTTGTATAGTTCCACGATCTCCCCTTTGTACATTTGACCTCTAAACCAGTCAGACACTCAAACAAGTAAAAACAGCAAGTGGAGACCGAAAGCCAACAATTATTCATTTGAAGAGTTTTTGCATTGGGGTCATACATATTTCAATATCTGGCCACAGGCTGGCGTAGTGATTTTCTCCAGTTCAGTCCAGACTTGACAGAGTTTGCATGGTCTCCCTGTACATGGGATTTCTCTGTGTACTCTGGTTTCTACCAACAGTTTAATATGGGAAAGGCCCATAAATGTGAACTGCAACCCACTCCAGAAACCCACAGTCCTGAGCTGGATAAAACAGCATAAAAGACATTTAATTAAATTACCTCTTTTCTTCAGAATCCAAATATCTGAACAAAAATTCTGAGCCTGTTGTAATGCAAGCTTGAAATATTTACCCAAGTAGATATAACCGAGATATACAAGAGGATATGGAGGAAGAACAAAACATCAAATGGAACAGGTCTCGGTTGTGGCCGAAGCAGGAAAAGATACATAACAAAACCGTGGGAGTCACATCAAGGCATGTCTACACCATCACAAGGCAGAACATCAGTGGAGTTTCTGTCTATTAAAGTGACAGTATGGCCAACCTACTGTTTATTCTCATCATTGAGCCTTGTTACGTCAGCCTGTCATCAGGCTTTACTGACCCTTGCACACACGAACAGGCACTGCACGTCTTCATGACACAAACAGAATTCAGAATACCCCAGAGACAGTCAGAGCATGAAAAGGCTCTTTTCCAAATGGCTTATGTATTCAGCCCGGCTCCCCAATGGATCTGCCCTATATTGACAGAGTAGAATGGTGAAGGGCCTCGTCAAAGTATGAGACAGAACAGTGTGACACAGTTCTCACACTACCTGAATGACAGACCAGATAATAACACACCATATTCCCCAGATATGCTCAATTGTGGAAAGGACATAATTGAGCATGAGGGCGTTGTGAATTTCATTATCAAAACCCTCTAAAAGTGAGTAAGCACACTTGATGAACACAAAAAATTTAAAGTCAATGTGGTTTAAAATTTAAAACAAAATGGATATTGTAGTAAATGTGAAAAATTACACATTTTATCAGTCTTGAGCGTTGCACAATTTAAACTTGACAGTGTGTGATTTCAATTTCTGACCTTTCCAACTGAAAAAGAAAATTGAACTGCATGTTAAAGAAACTCACGTTTGCCGTTGAACGAAGGTACAATAGAAGTAAAATGTTCTTGTGCCGTCTGCTTATATTGCAGAAGTCACTGAGAGCCTCTCCAGTCAATAAAGCAAACAAACCACACAGACATACTTCACACAGAAAAAAAAAGCTGCTGTCGATAAAAAGTGTCTTTGTGCAAATAGGTGCCAAGACAGATTTTATAACAGTTTGACCGACACGAAGGCAAGAAGAGGGTTACTCCGACGCCGGCCACAAGCAGCTCAGGGCTCAGGTTGGCTTTCATCACAAAATCTGACTGAGCAGCCAGTAAAACCTTGTCCAGTGTGTGAGGCGAGGGGCAACACGGTCCCAAACGTAATGAGTCGTCCAGATTTGAGACTGAATAACAAAACAAATCCTGTATCCTGTCGGCCTTCAGTAACGCCAAATGAAAAAGATGTGTGATTTACACCCTGTGGGTGACTACACACAAACAAAGCTTGGCTGTAGCTCTGTGAACCAGCTGCGTTTCCAGCACGGCCGAGAAAACCAAACCAATCGATTCTAAGTTATTCTTCATGTTTTGAAGCACTATATATCATTTCATGAGATTTCCAGGATGGAAAAAGAAAAGCGGGATAGAAATTAGATTAACTTTTTTTTTTTCTTTGTTTATTTATTTTTTTTGTTTTGTTCTTGAAACAGACAAAGTGGTCTGCAAAGTTGTGTGGTGGTCAGCTCTCTTCCCTAAGAGGGAGCAAGTCAATTGGAGTGTTGCATGTTATCACAGTTTTTTTTTTCTTTCTTCTTTTAGATTAATTGGTAAATTCAAATTAGTGTGAATATATGCGTGTGTGGATAATTGTGTAGCCAGGATCAATCAACCATAACCAGCATCGGATGAAAAATGCATGTATGGATGTTGTCCTATTACTCATTACAAAATCATGTTAATGAATATCTTCAGAAAATGATACAATTGCAAACAAAATTCTCTATTACATTATACTATAAACATTTGCTGCTTTTTAGATTATTCTAATTTTAAACATCCGGTCTAAGGGCTTTACGTTAAGCTGTCATAGTTGTTTAGAATTTACCGCCAACAATAAAGCTAATTTTATGGTTTCATTTGCCTCTATTACACCATGACTTAAAATAAAAGTCAGCTTGGAAAGCCATGTGTATTAATAAAAGAAGACAAAAATCCCAAATTTATTTCATGACTATTTTAAATTAAAAAGGAAAAAAAAAGGCTTGGCAATGAAAAAGGGACACTTTCCATGACCACCTTAAGCTCTTTGTGACGTTAAGCAGATTCCATTCCCACACTTTGGATAATGATCATAATTAACTAACAATAAGTAAAAATTGGAAAAGGCTGAAAACAAAGACGCACAAAAAAAATATCTACACCTAATAAACAGTGATTTGGCTAATGTATTATAGTTTAATAGAGTGGCTCTCATAAAGGTAAAATTTCCCTCAGAACAACTGTGCACCCCTTTACTCTAAATGCATTTCAAGTTAGCAGCGGGCAGAAACAAAATGAATAATAAAAAAGCCCTCATTGAATACAGATAATAAACTCAGAGATGACCAATTTCACAATTTAATGTGCTTGACAAATCAACATGAGCTCAATATCCACCTTCCTAATCCAATGTGTTATTGGAGGCTAGTTCTCTGCGTTGGGTAGATTTTTCCCCATCATCTTTCGAGTCTCCTTCTTCGGCTGTGGCTTGTGGCGAGAGTGAACTGGAGACTCGAAGGACATTTTTTTTTAAGGAAAGCAAGGTGCTGCTGCGCTGATGGGAGTTTCACGATGTCCTGCGTCGCTGGTGTGTGGAGCGGCGAGAGGACGTATAAGAGCCGAGGGAGAAGAGATTCAGCGGGGGTCTCTGGAAGGATACGCTCCAGAGTGACTGCCTGGTGGGTTTTGAGGGGCTTGGGACAAAGACAGAGTGTCCCCAACTGTGTGTGAGTGTGGTGTTCATCTATACTGCACTATTATACTATATTCCCATTTTCTCATGCAGACAAACCACAGCGAGAAACTGTCTTTTTTTTTTTGTGTTGTTTTTTTAATCACTTGAGTTTTGATTTCAAGTTGGAAGGAAAAGATTAGAGGATTGTTTAAAGCATTTAGAGAACATTATTCCCCCCCCCAAAAAAACCCCAAAAACAAACCACTGAAAATCTGCTTCAAACAGCTGTGGGGCCGAACATTAGGCTGTAATGAGAAAAAAATAACAAAAGTGCCCATTTTGCAATCTTTTTTTGCAGGGCAAAAACTAGCTTTTTAACACAATAAAATAGATGAATCGAAGACACTTAGTTGTTCATTACAAGGAGCATAATGATACCTCAACAATCACATCAATCTACAATTCCATGTTGGTGAATCAGACATTTTAAGTCACACCATAAATGCTACACATTAACCTTGGAGACAGAGAAATAATTAAGAGTGGAGGGATCGTTAACCTCTAGAAGCACTTGGGAGAGTTCAGAAGGAATTTTCAAGAATAAAAATAGACAGGAATAAAATGTTCGGTTTTATAGGCATATTATTGACTTGCTTAAGTGATAATGGTTTCGATTTATCCCCTATTTAAAAGAGGTGATAATCACAATGGTGATAAACCATCCAATTACATTGTGCATCGCATTACAAATATCTGCAATGTGGGTTCTGTGTGATTTATTTTTTATTTTTATCAAGCTCCATCAGTGTTTGATAACGACACGATTGAAGACTGTTTGAAAAGTCACGATTAGTGGAACACACAGTGGTGGCACGGTGGGGTAGTGGTTCGCGCCGACTGACATCTGAATTAGAACTGGGGCCTCTGTGTGTGTGGGCTTTGAATCAGTCATGCCCGAATGCCGTCAGGCATGCAGGGCAGCAACAAAGGATCGCCACTCGTCTGTTCCTGGAAAGCACATCGCGCGCCGCAGTGTTGATTTCCTCTGTTGTCAAGTGTTTCACAGAACGGGATTGTTTATCCCGTATCTAACTTCCAACCTGAAAGGGCCACTGGATCGCGTGTCGTCAGGCCTCTACCCTTTGACCTCTCTGGCATGGGTGACCCTACAAATATCCTGTCAGTAAAGCTCTAGGTGAGAAACACAACCTCATCAAACCAGTGCAGATGAGTCATCCTTTGGTGAAGGAAAAAAAAAAAAGGAGTATGTCAAATTTAAAACAAACAAATGAATGTAAATGTCATACAGGCACATTGAAATTATGGAAGAAGTACTGGATAAAGTGGTATAAAAGATGGAATGACAGATGGAATGTAAACGTCACTACATTGCACATCTTAGGTTTTGCTGATGGATCCAATCAGTCAAAAAACTGATGTGAAATTTGACAATATGTCACATGAAATGGGATGGTGTCCTCTTTCAAAAAGAAAATACCACAATATATATATAGTTTTTTTATTTAAATTTTGAATGTGAGGATACAATTGTATTTTTTCACAGTTTTTAATTGTATTATTTTGAAATGCTTTGTAAGTAAATTATAAAACATGCTACATAAATAAAATCATTTTCGTGTGACTTTTGCTCTTGATATGTGGGAGTTGGCAGAAGTGGTGAAGTCATTTTAATCACCACGAGAGGAAGATGAAAAATATCCTGCAGAAGAAAGGAAATAAAGTCAATCACACTTTATGTTTATGTTTGGTAGCAACTTAAGATCCATGAGTTAAAATAGAAAAGTGTCTCAGTCACACTCATCAAGTGTGTGAGAACTCACACATGCCAAGTTCGGGGTCGGTAGAGATGAGTAATCAATGCGAGGTCACAGATGCACCACTTTTCCATCAAATTCCACTTGTGTGGATCCGTGAAGTCTGTCTACCTGTTTTTAAATCATCGCGTCAGTGCGTGTCTGTGTATGTGTGCCTCCATGCGTGTGCGATGCAGCGTCCAGACACGTCTGTTTCTCTCACTGTGTGCAATCTGCAACGTGCCTATAGCTGTCGTATGCACCCCCCCCCCCTCCATTAGCTCATCTCCAATGGCAATTTGTAAAACATGGCCCCGCGTTGGCCCTCTCCCCTCGCCATACAGCCATTGCCTGCACGGCTGCTCCCCTCCTTCCTGCGTCCTACCTCTCTCCTCTTCGCATCACTCGTTTTACTTCTATTCTCACTTTCCCTTCTTTCCCCTCATTTCCATACCTCCTGTGCACTCTGCGTCCTCGGCTATCTCGCCCTCTCTGTTTATCGCCTCTCCCTCATTCTCCCCTTCTCATTTGCCCTACTTGGTCCGCGCAGTTTTTCTTCTTCATTAGCTGTTTCTTTGTTTTGGTCTGTCTGTCGTTGCTGCTGCACTCTCATTACCACCCCCAGCTTTCTTTTTTTTTCTCCAAGGGATCACAAGAAACTTCCCATGCATAAACTGATTAATAGTTTGTTTCTTTGCATTAGTTATCAATAAAATCACAATTGAATCTTGATTTCAAATGGAATGTTTTATATACCTCTGCTCACACTGTGGCTCGGTTCTTAAGAGAAAGGAGTGGAAATAAATTGAAAGTTTGCAGTTTTCTGACTGTCACGAAAAGTTACAAGAAAGAAATGATCTGCAGACCGGTTGAGTTGCTGTCAGTGTAATACTTTGGCCTTATCTGAAGTAAAAAAAAAATATTTTATGAAAATGGTCTGTAGCAGAGCTGAAAGATGGGTCTGTGACAAAAAGAGAAAAAAAAGAAAAGCTAAACGATGGCGGTTAATGTGACTAGTTGGCTAACACTGAGACTGATAAAACCACAGTGTGATTTTTAGGGGATTATGGTCTGTGTCCCAAATTCTTTTAAATCTTTTTTTTTTTTTTCATGGGGAGATAAAATGTATTCACTTTTCAAAGTTATTAAAGCTATTTTGGAATTGTATTGTAAATCCTTAGTGAAGCCGAGCCGCCAGGTCGGACGTATTAAATTGAAATGCATAAAGCGAACTTTAAAAGCACATTGTCACGTAGAACAGGTAGAAGTCATTTTTGGTTGAAAATTGGACTTCTTGTATTCTTGTATTTCCACAAAGAAATATATTCCTGTACCTGGCTTTTGGAGCCCACAGGAGGTGAAGAGCACTTAAGGCTGTGGCTCAGTTACTTTTCCAACCCAGATGTTGGCAGTTTACTGTGTTTATGTGTCCCAGTGTAATTAGGAAAGATGCTGAACCTAACCAAACTAGACAGCAGCCAACACAATCCTACTGTGAATATATGTGATCTTGACTGATCATAAAGCGAGTTGAGACTCGCCCTATAATAAGTAAAATCTGATACCATATGCTTATGTCGGCTACTACCAGATTTTCATGTTGGAAAATGAGGCAGGTGTTTTTATGAGTATGCAACCGCCGCACATGTTTGGTGGCGGTACACTGACAATAATTATATTTCCCCATGATTAACTGGTTACCTGTTGAGGTAACCGTGTCTTCACCCATGGTCAGCTGGGATAGTTTCCATTACTGCAACCCTGACTTGGATAAAGTAGTATATATCATGGACACCATGAAATTATTCATTTTACCTTCATTTTTATTGTGATTTACCCTTAAAAATAGACAACAAAGCAGGCATTCTTGGGGGAAATAAAACACTGCCCCTCGAGGTTTCTTGATAATAATAACTCTTGCATAAATAAAAAGAACAACGTGATGAACACATGATAAAAAGACTTCTCTTGGCATCTCATTTTGCTCCTGTAACATCCGTTGTTTACCTTCGTCTATTATTCACATCACCTCTATCGCGTGTTGTTCCAGGATTTTCTTCAATTTTCCATTTTTTGGCTTGCTGCACTTCATCGCCTTGATCTCCTCCAAACTTTTCCGTCTTAACTCGAAGGTAAACAGTCTCTCTTTCATCTTCATTAACCATCCGTCCACCCCTCCTTTTATATCCACCTCGCATCCTTTGACCAATCAATCTATTCAAACTCATGCCCACACACACACACCCACACGCACGCACACCCACAAACACACACGTGTTCCTGGGTTATATGGGTGTGTGTATCACCGTGCATTTCCATGACAACGTCAGCATGAAGCCCGCCCCGCATCCAGAGGTTTCGCTCATTTGCATTTCATTTGCATGTTTCCCAAGCGACTGGCAGCATTTGACTTTGACAATGGCAGTGGAAATTGGCACGACCCTGTCCATTTCTGTCTCTCGCTTTCAACATGTACATTTCTCCCTTGTTTCGCCCTCTCACTCAGCATTTCATCACTTTAACCTCTCAACCCAATTTCTGCTTATCACTCTTTGTTTTTTTGTTTCCTCATTTCATCCCTTTTCATGACATTGTCAAATGGAATGGGATTCACTTGTTCTCCATCTTCTTGTTTTACCAGCTGTTTTGAAAACAGATCACTTTCGCTTTGCGCATCTCCGCTTTCACCTCCTCCTTTTCCGTTCCGCTCATTTGTAAACATTTTCCTTCCTCCCTTTTCTAGCTTTCTCTTCTCCTGACATCCATCTAAAAGAGGCTGCAACTGTATGTCTTTCATTCCCACTTTGAATAAGAGTCACACTTGCAGCTATTTGCAGTTGGACAAAGAGCTTTCCTTCCATTTCCTTTACAGACAAACACAGCTGCTGTTAAACACGTGCGTGCACACATATCATTATTCCATTTAACAATACACCCAGATTTATTGACAATCTACATTGACTGCCATGCATACAGTACATGCATCCTCCTAAGAACCCACAGACATGTACACAACTAATGGACATTTTGAGAGTCCCCCCTTGCTATAAAATTACACTTTGTTTTCAGAGTGGTGGAAAATCTTTTAAGTGTCGAGCCAGGCACAAAAGGGCATTTTCCCCCCATTTTCTTTTTTCCATCACGAGGATTTCCAATTAAACAAATTCTGCCTAACCGAGATTAGCATCACTAATTTGCTTTTTCCCTCTCCGCAACAAATTACATGCCAGCATCAACAATATGGCAAAGTCACCTCCCATTCCCCATGCTCCGATGGAGAAATGGCAAAGTTAAAACGATGTGAGACGGTGACAGAACATAGCTGGTGTACGACACTGTCTGCTCCCTTTCGATGTGGGGAATTTAAAAGCCCTGCTCAGGAAGCCGGCTGTAATTGGCTGTTCTGCTGAAGACTGGAACTCTTCACAGGCTTCATCACCGACAAGCGTCCATGTCGCGTGTCAAGAGGGTAAAAACTAGACGGCATCACCTGTCACTACATTGTGTGTACTTCATGAATTATTGGAGTGTGTTTTGCTTTTTTTGTGGGAACCAAACGTCTGTCTGACCGTACATTGAAGGTAAGGTTAACAAGCATGCGCCACCAAAGCGTATGTGTGTGAGGAAGATGTGAGACGATGTGAAAACGTATTCCAGTTTCTGGAGAAGATGAGGAGGCGTTCATTAATGTTTTGAGCGCGAGCGTGACGCCTGAGCGTGTGTGTTCTGGCTTACCTGCATTTGTGTGTTTGTGAAAGAGACTGTGCATGTCCGAGAGAGAGATAGATAGAGATAGAGATAGAGATAGAGATAGAGATAGAGATAGAGATAGAGATAGAGATAGAGATAGAGATAGAGATAGAGATAGAGATAGAGATAGAGATAGAGATAGAGATAGAGATAGAGATAGAGATAGAGATAGAGATAGAGATAGAGATAGAGATAGAGATAGAGATAGAGATAGAGATAGAGATAGAGATAGATAGATAGATAGATAGATAGATAGATAGATAGATAGATAGATAGATAGATAGATAGATAGATAGATAGATAGATAGATAGATAGATAGATAGATAGATAGAGATAGAGAGAGAGAGAGAGAGAGAGAGAGAGATAGAGATAGAGATAGAGATAGAGATAGAGATAGAGATAGAGAGAGAGAGAGAGAGAGAGAGAGAGAGAGAGAGAGAGAGAGAGAGAGCAAAATCACTGCTCTCTGAATCATCTGACATTTTAAAAGCCAGCCAGTGGAGGACAGAGAAAGTTTTATGAAAACAGAGTAACTGTCCAGCAGCGAGGACAGACAGTGAGACAGACAGGACAAAAGAAAGAGAGAGGGGGAGAGGAAAGAGACAAAACGCAGCGGGGGGAGGAGAGTATTCAGCGGATGAGAGAGAGAGAGAACAGTATTCAGAGAGTCAGGGGGAGAGGAAGGGCCTGTGCAGTTTCATTGATTTGAAGCGGTAGGAGGGGAGAGAGCGGGCACATAGGGGAGGCTTGGAGACAGAGAGTCCACTGTAGGAAAATGGCTTTATAATAAAGTTAAAAAGCTGCATAGAAGACACAGAGTCTGAAAGAGGGATAAAAAGGGAACCGCATGAAAACAAGAGTGTAGATGAAAAAAAAAAAAGTTAAAGAGATGGAGGACATTTCATTTTTTATAGTTGGTACACACTAGACCTGCATTTAGTGACAACTAACTCTGTGTTAGCGATCCGTACAACAGCTCACACTTCACACCTCCCACTCGCAATGCCTAATTAATGTTGTTATTGTCAACAGCTCATTTATTGCATTAAACTCACAAGGATTGATAAAAGTGTCGTCCCTTTCAATAAAGCTTAGCCAATCTACAAGTTATTTCAAAACAACGAGAAAGCAAATGAGATTTTTATAGCCTTGCATTGCATATTTGTGTGATCTCCAACGGTGTGAGTTGTTGTTTATTTAATCTAAATTGAATTGTGCTGATAATGTTATTTGTACTTGTGCCTTGGCAGTGTGAGAATGATATGATCGTGTCAATAAAGCTCTCAAATTGATTTGAAGTGAGGTGAGACAAGCAAGGAGAGCCAGAAGTGGCGTTTAGAGAGAGATAAATGAGATAGGGGGAAGTCTGGCAAACACGACGTTCATTAAAAGATGCATATTTAAATTTTTTTTATCCACCATTCATTGATCGATCGTTCCAACGATTCATCCATCTTCAGTTGCAATCACACTAAAGTCACAAGGTGCTGGACGATATTGCAGTTGACAAATGCTGCCATTTTCACCCTTATTTTATTGATTTTTTTTTTTTAAACACAGTCATAATCCTCGCCATAATTGTACAGTTGTGAAACCAGACTTAATATTGCTCTCTAAAGAGCATTTATTTGGTTGACTTTGCTGCTGTTTTTGTTGATTTTCGGTCAACCAAAATGAATTTGTGTGAATAGTGTAAACACAGCATCAAACCTGTACAAAGATGTTTTGATAGGCTCTACAGGCAAATAAACTGCACTTTTGAAAAGTTTGAGCAAAACAGAATCTTGTTGTCTGATGATCTCTACATTGTGGGTTGTTCTGAGAGTACATCACATATGAGTAAACATTTTTTCGGTAAAAATCCAACAAAACCCTCATTGATATTATGGCTAATAACCTTTTTAAACAAACAAGCATTTATAAATCATAAAAAAACTGTGGAAACATGGTGCTCCACTTGTTGTCATGCTCTGTCGTTATGGAAACGCAAAGCCATGCCAGTCGGTGCAGCATTCAGACCACAGTGGACAAAGTATTTGTGAGCATGAACTGTATCTGCAGTTTGTTCACTGTAGATACTTTATAAGCACTCTGTGCCACAAATAACGGAGAACATTTTGAATTAACCAAATGTGGACGAGAAGAGAACAGAACAAGTTCATTACAGAACAAGTATAGAGAAGCAAGGATCAAAAAAATAACTTATGCTTGTTTATTGTGGCGGTGTGCTTTGCTATTCATTAAATTGAGATTGAGGTGTACTTGTGATGTGATACCCATTTGTTCTTGCCTAATTTGATCACGTAAATAAGTATAGTCAATGTTCTACAGAGTAATGAAAAAAGAGGTAGAGTCGAGGTGAGTGAGAGCCACATAACGGAAAATCAAAGATAAATAAACACAGTGTTGATTAACTCACTCTGCTTATTTACATTGATTGCTTATATACATAATGCCTGAGAAGATACTGCATTTATTTCCCTGCGACTAAAAGTAGTTCATTTCAGTAATGCGTCCGCATAATATACAGACTTGCAGATAAGCCGAGTGTCCCCAATTCAATACAATTCACTGAATGAGCGAGATAATCAGGCATCCAAACACAGCAACACTGCAAAGAAGAAAAGAGGCGGCTAAGTGGCATGAGGCGAAGAGACTCACAGACGAAGAGATCAACAGATGAGTTGAGAGCACCATAGAGTAAACAAGAGCAAGCTGGTCTCCGTCATGACCTGCGGTGACCCCGAGACAATGTGACTAATGGCCTTGAAACATAGAAGTACCAGGAGAGCAAGCGGTTGATGGAAACACACAGCAACTCGCATTGGCAGTGAGCTGTTTGCAAAAGACCAAACTATGAAGAGCTTTTAGAAGAGAGACGGTAAAGGTTTGTCCACTCCTGCCACGGCATAAAGAGGGCTGACTGCAAACAAGTATAATATTACTTCAGTTAGTCATATTTTCTTGTTTGAAGCCAAACAATCTGCGAAGACCATAGTTTGTATGTTATCAACATTTATTATTGGTATTTATCAAGTAATTCCCGACTATGAAGATACTGACTTTGAGACCTTTGAACTTGGAAGAAAAAAAAAAAACACACAAGCATATAGAATACGGAAGCTGCGGGCAATATGGTCTGTTAAAGTGTTGGATATACAGCTTCAACCCACAAACATTTGTTCGTATGAAACATTACTGCACATATGTAATTAGATCACACCCTGCAAACAGATGGCAGTGATGTGAAATATTAGAAAAAAGGCTACACAGTCGTGGAGTGGTCAATACGTCTTACTCACTACAAGAGGGTCCCCAGTTCAAGTCCCGTTGGAGAGATCTGTGTGGATTTTGGATGTTCTGTCAGTGTGTGTGCGTCTTTTCTCCCATTACTCTGGTTTCCTTCCACAGACATGAGGCTGTTCTGTCACTCTCAGTTGCTTGTGAACGTGAATGTGATGGACTAGTAATCCTGTCCAGGTATGTTATCTAAACCTCGGCGGTGTCATCCCAGATAGACGATTTGCAGTTAGACGATAAGTGTTTTTTTTCCCCCCAGATAGACGATTCCCATTTGTAACATTTCAGTGACCGAGGATGAATAGTAATGTATTTTTACACATAAAGACACATAGTTTAAAATGTCGGCTTAAACATATATCCACACCATAACTCAGATATGGAAGAATGAGGGAGTTATATAATAAGTCGAGTGAATTTTGATCAAATACTGATAGGATTTTACACTACTGATAAAGCTGTACATGAAATCCTCAATTGGAGCAAATTACTAATCCAAAATTCATAAAAAAAATTATAAAATGCATATTTTGCAGTATACACTGCAGAGTGAAAATGAGTTAAAACAATTTCCATTAAGACTAGCTGAAAGTGTGCTGTGCTTTCATTTGAAAAGAGAAAGACAGAAAAAAAAAATATCTTTGAGACTTCTACTATTTTCCAGACTCAGTTTTAGCTCTGAGCCATCAGGTATGATGCTGCACTGGTTTATCCGTGAAAGGGGAGCAGGTTTTAAAGCACAAAGAGTCGTCTGTTCCTCCAGTGCAAAACTGAGATGAAGCTCCAGCATTTGGCACTGTAGCAGATGGTGGATCAGAGCACAGTGCTTCACCGAGGAACAAAAAAAATCCACTCATATTTTGTTAAGATATTATCACAGTTTAACACGTTCAGTAGATTCATTACCGTTAATTAGCACAATGTGTCATTTTTTGGTCTGTTTTTCCCTTCGCGCTTTAAAATGCCTAAACCTGGGTCTGGAAGAAGCAACATTTTTGACCTTCTGTGCATAATCCTGCTGCGAGGCGAGACTGATCTGTGATACATTTGTATCACAAAAAAACAAACAAACAAACAAACATTAGCTCACCTTTTAGGAGCCGTTTGCAATTCTCTACATGTTCTGAGTTGATCACAATTGTTTTGTTCCTGCTTTTTGCTGCGATTGGTTCATGACTGTGTTGGTTTTTCAATAGGTGTCATGCAAAATCAACCTGTACACTATGAAAAAGTCCAAGTTAAGAGAGACAATTAGAAGTGATGCAAGTTACTTCCCCAAGTAACTAGTCAGATTTTGTTATATTAAGTTAATTTATAAATAATTGTGATCAAATACAAGAAATAAAAATAAATAAAACAGGCCTGTTGACAGTTTCAGGAGCTGGAATAAGTATATCTGTGCTGAAGTAGATGCAATATGCCTTCAAGCGACTCCAAAACTGTCTTGTTAACTGTGCTTGATTCATCTGTGCACACTGGCCCACCACTGATAAGCCAGCATTCACAAAATGCCAGCTTTTAGTTGAGCGATAGAAAGTGCATTAACCTTAAGTTTCTCCAAGTGAACTGAGATTTTGAAGCTCTGGTGGTTTCACAGTCGCGCAGATAGCCGTTTATGACCAGTAAATATGAACCGCCTTGTATCGCAATGCTTTTTTTTATTTATTTTTTTTTATCTTGGATTCACACAGCTAAAGAGATAAAACTGGAAAGAAATGATAGTGATCTTCTTAGAATGAAGCCAATCTGTATGCTCGCATCTTGTGAAAAACTTGGGTTTCTAAAAAAGTTACAGAATAAATTGATCACTCTGTGGTGATAATCAGTCTCATGCAGTAAATCCATTTCTCTTTCTGGGAAAGCTGGCACAACATTGGCATAGGTGATAGAGTTTTAAGCACCAAAACTTGACACTCGTCATAATTGTTGCATACATCTATGATCAAAACTACTAAGTATAAAATAATGTTCATTTAGGTCATAAATTTAAGATTTCAAGATCATACATAAGAGGAATTCTGTTCAAGTATATTCGATTTGCGATGCCCTGGCTGTGCCAGGTACACTCATAATTCAAGCTACCCCGCAATAAAGATATTTTGGGCATATCTTGTTGTGCCTTGTAGTGCATCTTACAGGCTGCAAAGTAATCTGATTAATATCATGGAGATGGAATGACTAACTGACAGAACATATTGCACAGTAATGCCAAGATTTTGCCTCAGCCTCAAACAGAGGATGTAGCCTGTTAGACACCTCAACAGCAATGTGACAACATGCCGCAGCATTGCAGACTACAGCAGCTGTCACTAGTAGTTTCTTATGTGTCCTCTCTTTTCCGATGCAGTAATTATTGAAGACGTATGGGTTGCACATTAATTTGCAGTAACCAGAACTGCCACCACAAATGCAATCAGGGGAAGATCTAGATTGTGATTAAAAGTGATAAAAATGTAACAAAAAGTTTCACTTCAATATTTCGACTTGCCAGTTGGAATAAAGTTTTTTGACTTCATTCTTTAATGTTACTATTGTTGGCAAAGTTAATCCTTTTCCATATGACTTGCTCTTTTTCCAATGTAAACATTAATGTCCTCCCTCGTCTACTGAACATCTGGCTCTTTGGTGGAGTTAGTGAGTTATTCAACAGAATCATAATCAGCTCAGGTGGTGAAAAACAGCACATTATTATACTGCTTTCAAGTATTTCATAGAGATTCTCGGTGATGAACATACACAAATATACTCAAAGTGAAATAAAGGACATAATGAGTCGCTACACTTCCGAGTTTTATCACCTTGTTGATACAATGGTAGAAGCTGTGTTTCTGCCTGCAGTTTAATTCATTTAAAAAAATTCAGAAAGTGAATGGTAAGTGAAGAACCAGATACTCACATCTGAAGCCTAAATCTTGCACACTCATTAGAGTCAGGTACAATTCACGACTGGCTTTTTTTTTTTTTTTAATTAATGGAGCAAGCACCAAGAAACAGCTCTTGAGGACAATAATACTAATGTCTCTCTCTTACATTGACATAAAAAAAAAAACCTGAGTGTGCTATTCTTTTTGATGGACCACTTTGTTTTTTTCAGGTGATTATTAAAAAGAAGTCTTCATCTGTTAAACAGCTTGAAATTTATGTCCCAGATACATGACAAACATGGCACGCCGCTCCATATAACTTGCTGATTTGCTAACTTTTGAGTATGAGTTGTGGGGGCTGCTTAATGGAACCTCTGACAGTGCCGGGTTGAGTAATGGAAAGTAATTTAACAAGTAATGCACTTTTGTTGTTAAGGAACCTGTGAAGTAATGCGATTGTTTTCTCCCGATGAGCAATAACTTATCACACTTCTTACCGCTGAACAAAAGAGAAAAGAAGAGGGTTGAAAGACATCAAACAAGAAATGAAGTGAGTTTGGGGGCAGAAGGCGGCGAGTGAGGATTAAATTCATAGAACGATGGGGGAAGGACCAAGATTAATAGAATGATTGATTGCCAAGGCCTAAAGAAAAAAAGTCTGAGGTGCCCTATTTTTCATCATCTTCATCTTTTTTCATCCCTCCGTCTTCTATCCTATCTCTCAGTGTCTGCATCAGTTGCCACCGGGCCTTCTCACATCTCCCTTTCTTGTTTGTATAACTTTGCAACTGTGTGACTCGCTGCTCTTCATCCTGTCTTCCTATATTTCCTGACATGTCAAATCCCTCCCATTTTATAAAAAGCATCCCCCCCCCCCCCGCGTCGCCTATGTTCTGTACCCACCTTGGCCACGGCGCTCCTGCTCAATCACGTTATGCCATATTGCAAGTGTCATGCAGAGATGTCGCACTTGCTGCCCACACTTGCAAACACACTATTATCAGTGTGACCTGATGTGCACTTACAAGCACGCTCAGAGGTCACACCACAGACGAGACAAAGTTTTCAATCAGCCATCAACAGCGATCCTTCGCAGTCTCTTGATAAACCGTTAAGACACCTGCATCTGCACAGAGGCACGCTGTGTCACAACATGCTTAGTGAACGTGTTCTCGCAGGCAGCGCAGCTCCTCCCAACCGCCGCGCAACTTTCTCTTCCTCCAACTCTCACACAGTTTGCCTTCTACCCCTCCAGGCCTCCCTCCTCTCTCCTTTCTCTTTGTCATCCACCTTTACCCATGGGAGGCAATTACTGTTTTCCCCTGGACTCAAACTAATTAGCTTAAAACTCCCACAAATAAATAAAGCATTTGGCGCGCGAGTGTGCGTGTTTACACTGTTTGTGCACCTATGTGCATGTGCTTGCGCGTAAATGAATGGAAAATGAAGCTGAATATATAAATACTAATATGGCACAGATTTAGGCGAGGCTCAAGCCTGTTAGAGCCTGGCACTAATGGAATAATACTGAAGTAAAAAAAAAAAAATTCTGAACCATGTTCGTGCAGACATGCAGATATGTATACACTCGGAAGCTCAGTATTGATCAAATGCATGTTAATCCATGGCTTAATTGTGATGAAACAAGAAAAATTAACCCATGCACACAAAAAGAAGCCTGAAAGCTCATTTTCCCCAAGTTGCAGGGTCTGCAGGAATACAAACCAGGCAGTTGTGTTACAAATACATTTCTACTAGTCATTTCTGATGTTTCATTGAGATAAACAGCCCATCATAACATATTATTAGAAAAAAGATGGAGTTTCGACCAGCACAAACACACATGTGTAAGTTGTCTGTCCTGCAAGAAGACTAACTTATCATCCAACAGGTTTTTGCAAAAGGCAGTAAATCGAATGCACATAAAGAGGTAATCACCCTACTTATCTGGGCTGAGGTATGAAAAATCCAGGAGCAAAAAATGCAATAAAAATAAAGAGTGTATTTGAGACATGACATACCCCAATGAAGAAAAACAAGATTTTCAGGGTTATATTTCACTTGCAGTCTTGAGCTTTTCTCAGCATTCTGCCCACGCATACCAGGCGTACGCGTCACACATATACAAAAACACTTGCACACCCGAGTAATACCTGTGAGAAAAAAAAAATGCACACCTATAACTTTAAAGGATCCACTTAGGCACAGGCATGCACATACACACAAAGGGGTGTGCAAATAATCCTTGATTCATTGATTCCTCCAGAGGAACATGGGGTTACGCTTAGTAATAGCACCGATTCACTGCTGCCAAAATGAACATCAACACGCATGCACGCACGCACACGCACGCACAAACACGCAAACACACGCACACAGCACCCTGGTAGAGGGGAGAGCATGTCCCATTTTTTAATAACAAAAAAGCTCAGGGGACCTATGTGTGTTGATAGCTAAATGACACTTACAGGTTGATGTGCTGTGGATGTGGCAGGGAAAAATACAGGCTGCCAGACACAAGGGGAGGGAGGCCAGGCCTACATAGGGAATTCAAGCAGCAATGAGGAGCTGATTAAAGTGCCTGGCAGAAAAACTGGCAGCGCTGCAACTAGACACAGTAGATCAGGGCGAGCCAGAGAATCTGACTTTGCAGAGAAACAATACTAATCCCCACAGGCACAAATATTGTGTCTTAATAGTCCATGCTTTCACTGAGCAACTAAAACGACATTTTAACTTCTACAGAACGGTTCTATGGAACAATTTGAATGATTAACCCATTTTAAGACTTTTTTTTTTGAAGGCTTGTTTAATTGGTTATCCAAAGCTCCATACCTGTTGGAAAATTTCCTTGCAGGCTTGCGGCAATTCCTAATCTGAATGCATTTTACATTCCCAGGAAATATTTGCAGGTAAGTCTCCTATTAGAATATGGAAATTGAAAGCTGCGACTTCTTATGCCGTACCATACAGTCAAAAGTAAATTAAGCAGCTGTAATTTCACTGTAAAATTAGAACTACAAAATACAGGAAAAGCAGGCTATGTTTTTAAATGACTGTTAACATGTTTTTAAATGACTGTTAACATGCTACTACAGCAACAGAATACACTGAATTGGAAATGCTCACTTCACTGCAGTCCTTCACACAGCAGGCCTTCCTATTGCTCCTAATGGAGGCAGATCTCTTTCACTGAATTAATGACAGTACTTGCAAACGTAAGATGCAATTTATCTATTTTTATCAAGTCAGACTGTAACCCTCAGGGGGAAGAAATGGCAAAGGCTCAATTTCACACAACAAAGGCAATATATTTAATGAGTGATGCTTTTGTTTAGACTTCCTCTTGTATCTAAATTGATCACAGTGGAAGAGATGCCATTGCGATCCATCAGACTTCACTTCAGAATGACAGTGATTGATCAAGCTTGCACATGATATGCGTGCTTTTACATAATTAATAAAAACAGCACATCAGAAAGCAGAAATCCGTTTGTTTGTTCATTTCCAGGAGGGAATTGTTAAAGTAAATCTGAAGAGATAACTCATAGCAAAAGAGCATGAGCAGCGCTGCAGGCCAAACACCACACTCAACTTTGTATATAGTCTGGAAATAAAGTGATAAAGTTGTTGTTAATGGCTGCTTTGGGTGAATGGGATTATCGTTTTATAAGACGTTATAGTGTTGATCAATTTCCTGGAAAAAAAGACAAACTTAGATGCATTTATATTTCTGGACAACAACAGCACTGTGCACCCGTTGAGGATTGTGCAGCTCAAATAGATACCCACACTTAATATCGCCACAGTCCTCTGAGAGCCAACCTGCATGAAAACTGTAAAAAGCTCCAAGCACAACAGGCATCATACTTAATTATGGTTGCTATTCAACTGATGTGTGTGTCTATTAGTTTGCTTCAGATGTTTGTGTGGAGCAGTGGGACACTTGATAAAAGACCCATCCAGCAAGCCCATATACTGTGCTATGTTGGGTATTGCAGCAGAGACCATAAAGTGTATTGGTGCAGAGAGCTGAAAAAAATGTTGCCCATAGCAAAGTAGACAATGTGTACATGTCCACTACGTGTACAAATACAATGTCTATGTGCTGTGATTGTAGGAGGGGGAAAAAAGGAGGTGGAGTGATTTTGTTCGGTGGTGACAATGTGCATTACTCATATCTGATTATAAGATGTTGAGGCAGGAGTTGGAGTGATGGGGAGGCAGGAAAAGGGAATACAATCAATGAATACAAGGCAAAGAAAAATCAAGGGTGTGGTGTGTGTGTGTGTGTGTGTGTGTGTGTGTGTGTGTGTGTGTGTGTGTGTGTGTGTGTGTGTGTGTGTGTGTGTGTGTGTGTGTGTGTGTGTGTGTATTCTCGACCCTTGTGGGGATCAAAACCTGATTTCACATTAAAGAAATGTGTCTCACATGTGGGGCCAAAGCGCAGGTTCCACAGAAAATGATTAAAGTTTTAGTTGATGACATGCTAAAAGATGAAGACTGGGGTTTGGTCATGATGACTAACCCCTTGAGGCAAGTTGTTGCAAATTTGAAACATACTGCCAAGATAGCATATGCATCCCCTCCAATGCTGGTTTGTGCATATCTAATATGTACCTCGGAACTTTTTCCAAGCACTGGTATCTCGATGGACCGGTCAGAATGGGACCGACATGTGATTTACGGATCCTAACTCCTAACAAACTGCTTTTGTGTAATCCACAAGTAAGGATCCAATCCTGCTGAAGAAAAGTGTATGCAGACTGTATATTTGAGATCATAGTGTAGTTAATCTCTCGTTGGTGTTATAGTGTATGTGGTTGTAAGATATTTTGTGGCATTGATGTTCTAACTGTGACCTTAACCCTAATCTATTCGATGTTCTGCAGACAAATTAACAATCTCCACTTAATTTATCATCAGCTTGAAAGCAAAAATACAAATCACTATTGGTTTCCTACATTTGTAAATAAATTCAGGCATAAAGGGCTCACGAGTCAGTGTTACACAAGTTGATTAGTGATGGAGGTCAATACAATGTGCCCTGAAGGAATGAAAGTGTGCGCGTGGATGTGCGCGCCCGCCCCTCACCCCTTTTTTCATCCTCTTCCTCTACCAGTTCCATCCCTGCCCCCACATATACATCTCCATGGAGACTGCCGCCTGGCAACAGCTGGAGGAGATCCAGTTGCCTCGGCGACACTAACACCCAACAGTAAGGAGCAGTGATGTCACGGGGCGACCAGAATGGACAGACTGTTAGAGGGCAGGTAGCGTGATGAGCTCTGTGAGAGTTAAACACTCATCTTCTCCTTTATCGCTGCCATCTATCAACCATCGCTCCTGTTCGGTGACAGATTCTCTCCGTTGTTCATCTTCATTAGAGGTGTTTCTGTGCAGTCTTTGTTCATCTCTCTTTCACTGACCCACGCTCATCATGTCTCACTATTCCTTTTTCATTCCGCTCCTTTAATTTGTCTTTCTGTTCTGTTATCTCTTTCCACTTTTTTCCCTTACTCATTGGCCTCTCTTGCCCTGTTTTCTGCTTTCATCAGTTCGGTTCAACTCAAGGAGCTTTAATTGCCTTTTAATGTGCTCTTCACTTAAAAACACAAACACGCTTGTGAGATGCATCTCAAATTAGATTACCCAAACAAGGCTACATGTCTCGTACTATAAAATCATCATTAGACCAACAAATGCAAGCATGGCATGTCTTTGTTTAAACTTTTTCCTCAATGGCTATAAAGGAGCCTCCCACCATATGTGCTATCGTGAAATCATTTTGATGATGAGGAATGGATATTAGATAAGAAAAATCAGTGTCCTGATCTTTGGATTTTCCCTAAAATACGAAATTGGTTTCTCGAAATGTCAACTCTTAACTTAAAGGAAACCATCACTATTCTTTACACAGTATTGAATGCAAAAGCTCGTTTAAATGGATTGTTAGAATCTGAAAGTTATGTTAACTGAAAGTGGTCAGAGTAATTAATTCTGTTACATGTAATCACGATGGTAGTTAGCAGGCGAACTGCCGTAGGGGATGGTGGGGGTCTACCCTCCATGTGGGGATATTAAATGCATGCAAAAGTATTCATACCACATGAACCTTTACATATTTTATCACATTACAAACGGAAGTGTATTTTATTGGGAATTACTCTGACAGACTGACACAATATGCTGCATTAATATGAAGTGGAAGGAAAATGATACACAGTTTTTTGATATATATTTTTAATGGGGCATGCAAATTCAGCTCTGATCCCCCGAAGTAAAATTCAGTGCAACCAAGAGTCCACCTGTGTGCAATCTAATCTCAGAATAAATCCAGCTGTTCTGTGAAGACCTCCTATGGTCAATAGAGAAGATTTCTGAACAAACGACATGCCATCTCATATCCATCATCCCAAAATGGAAAGTGTATGGCACAACTGGAACCTTATCTACACATGGCCACCCACCTAAACTGACAGGCTGGGCAAGGAGAGCAATTGATTAAAGAAGTTGCTCTGGAGGAGCTGCAGAGATTCACAGCTCAGGTGGGACAATCTGTCCCCTGGACCATTATCAGTCTGCAATCTACAAACCAGGTCTTTATGGACGAGTGGCAAGAAGAAAGCCATTGTTGAAACAAAGCCAGAAGAAGTCCCATTTGCAGCTTCTCACAAGCCATGTTGGAGACAGCAAACGTGACGGGAGGTGCTCCAATCAAATGAGATCAAAATTGAAATTTTTGGACTCAATGCAAAATATTATCTGTGGTGAAACACTGGCACTGGACGTCACCCCGAACACACCCTTTACAGCACAATTTTGAAGGAAAATCAGTTAAGAGTCCTCAAAAGACTTGAGACTGGGGCGGAGATTCATCTTCTAGCAAGTCAACAACCCTAATCACACAGCCAGAGCTACAATGGAGTAGTTTACATCAAATCATATTCATGTGTTGAAATGGCCAAATCATCCAACTGAAAATCTTCAGCATGACTAGAAAATTGCAGTTCACGGACACTCTTGATCGAATCTGATTGAGCTTGAGCTATTTTGCAAAGACGAAAGGGCAAAAATGGCAGTATCTACATGTGCAAAGCTGGTGGAGACAAACCCCAAAACACTCAGGAGATGTGAATAGTTTTGCATGTCTCACTATTCATTTTTTTTTTAATTTGTAGAAATATTTGAATACGTATAATTTTCATTCCACTTTACAATTATTCATGTTTACATTTGTGATTGTAATGTGAGGCATTTGGACAAATTCAAAGGGTATGAAGAGGCAAGCCAATGTATATTAATAATTTTTTAATTTCATGTTATATTTTCATATATCTTCTTCCATTCCTTCCAAACCTCTAGTGGATTAAGAAGTGATGCAGTAAAAGTGGTACTATTAGGGCTAGAGTACCTTTCTGTGCAGAGTTCAGATGGAACTCTGAACCAATGGAAAACCCACTCACAGGGAGAACATGTTCTCCCTGTGAGTGGGTTTTCCATTGGTTTTCTGCTTTAATTGGTGCCTCGAAATTGTCTATTGGTAGTAATGCGACTGTGAGTTATTGTGTGTTTTTCTGTATTTGCACTGTGATGGAGTGGCGGCCTCTCCCTGCCTTCCTGAGAATCCAATGTTCCATGACACTGAGTTGGATGAAGTTGTATAGAAGATATAATAATAAGACAGTAGATTGTGGCAGTCCTTGAAAAAGTCCATAACAATCACTTAAAATGTAATTCACTAAGTTTGTGCATGTATCACACCTTAAATGCTAATTTGTATTCAACAACAGAATCTGCCACTTTACATGTTGCAAAGTGGCAGTCGAACATGTGACTCTGCAGCTTCTGAGGAATTTTTCAAATTGAGCGAGTTTTGCTTGAGGCAAAATGGCACCGATTTAGCATCAAAAAGGACCTCTAATTTCTTGTATTACTGACCAATTATGCTAACCACTAGTAGCTTTCATGTACACCTGTAGAAGACATTCATCATCATATTGACTGCCAAGTTTATGAGTATCCTTTTCCACACCATCATTGCTGCAATAGGAAAAAAAAAAGCTAAACCCACACGTCATTTGCTCGTGCTATGAATTTGGCAGCTTCTGCAATTGAAAGCAACCAAGCATGTTCGTTTTTTGTTTTTTGTTTTCCTACTCTGTATTCACTTGAATGTCCTTGATCACCGGTGGCACTGTCACCCCTCTCTGCTGTACGGCTGTCCTTCACTCTGCCTCAGTGTTCCCATCTGTGCTTTATCATGTCATCCACCTTCCACTTCTTTTGGTCCAATTGTGCCGCCAGCCAAACCAACATTTATTCCATGCACATACATGTTCACACACACCCACACACACACACACACAGGTGTAAAAAGATAAACCCAAACAACAGAGGTAAACACAGCAGATAATGGCAAACCTGCTCAATGTCTGCTGCTGGACACACGGCGGGGCATTCATTTTCCGGGCCCTATCCTTATTATTAACCCTCTGTTACAACCTGCCTCGCCACGATTCTGGCTGCGATGCTATAATAGAGTCATAACCTGAACACACGTTGCTGCGCAAAGGTTTGAATCACGAGGAGACTGTCCTCACAAGGCTAGAAAAATACAGCACACATGCAACGCGCAGACACAGATCGTTCTTGTTGTTATGGTTGGTCAGTGACCCCGGGAGAAAATGAGAGCAGAGAAGGCAAGAAGTCAAAGAATTAAAGCTCAAGAAGGGAAACGGGCATGTGATGAAGGAGGCAACAAGGCAAAACAGAGTGGTCCTGCTTCAGGTAGCACGCTAACGTGATCTGAAATGCTCTGCGTTCAAAACAGACCTAATTAATAGGGCAGTGCAGAGCCTATAGCTAACCTACTGCTAAAAGTAATAATGAAATGAAAGGGAAGGCTAATGCTGGGGGAAGTGCTACAAACAGAGGAATTTAGTTACTGGGGTGGAAGAGATCGGTGCTAAATGGCTTGTGAATTAGGTAATTTGCTCCAGAGTAACTAATGTCCTTGTCGTGGTGCAACAGTGGAACCACTTTGAAAACATACCAGCACATATCGCCTGTGGTGCGATGAAGTATGTGCAAAAAAAAAAAAAAAACCCACATCAAAACAGATCTGACAAAAACATTCAAAGGAAATGAAGAAGTTTCCATTTCAAACACATTTTGACAGAATTTCTGATCAGATGAAAAACTCTTATAAACACAATTTGGACAATCATGCAGGGAAATGCAGTCTGAAAAATATACCGACAGCTCAATGAATAAACATCGACGTCATTTTCTTAGTTTGGACTGGAACTACTGTCGGTAAAGTTTGCACTCATCAGTATTTCTGTACTTGTGATTGTGGTCCTGCCTTCTTGTTAAGGTAGCAGGTGTGCAATTGTGGAAAACGTATGGCAATACACCGTGCAGGTAAACACAGATGCTGTGTGAGCGTGCAATAGATCTCAGCAATAGATCTGTGCACGTTGACATGTGATATGCATGATAGTGTGTGCGTGTGCGTGTGCGTGTGCGTGCGTGTGCGGTAGTTCTCATGTGGTTGATTTGTGCCTCATCCGCCTGTGACCTGTCTCAGGGATTAAACGCCGACACTGACTCCTTGGCCTTTTCTGACACTTCTCCCATTCCATTTTCTTAGCCGGTCTCGTCCTCTCCCATCTAATCTGTCCCTCTTTCTCTTTGCCACGGGTCTTGTTTTTCCTTCCACTCCATTTGTTTTCTGTCCCTTTCGGTCAGTTCTCCAGTTCATCTCTCATCTCTTTCTTTCGCCTCGTCTCGGCTCTTCTCACTGCGTTGTGAATGCAAATAGCCTGACACAAATTAACAGAGGACCCCCCCCACCCGTTAACCACCAAAACGCGCATGCACACACCACACACACCACACACACACACTCTCTCTCTCTCTCTCTCTTTAGGCTTCCTAGAGCTCCTAATGGGATGGTTGGACGATTGATTGCTTCCCATCACCGACATTGGTTATATGTAGATAAGAGTACACACACTCAGCTGCAGTTACACACAAAAACACATAAAGAAGCATCCCACTGGCATGAATTTGTCATAATGCACAAGACTAGTACTAATTTATCCCCTTTTTTTTCTTATCTTGCTGCAATCAGACTCCATAAATGGCCATCTCTAAATATGAAAATACTGTTTCTTTGTAAGAACAGCATGACTTTCCAACACAATAGAACAACAAAAGGCAGTGACTAAAGCTTGTTTTCATCTTTTTCTTCCTCAGAAAACCATCCTCGGTGGTCGATTCCAGTTGATCCTTTTTATAGCAACCAAAACAGCAAAACATACATTTCAGCCGTTTCGATTTACATATTATTTGCTATGAAATGACTTACAAGCAAAATCTATTCCTTTTGAATGTGATTTTATTTTTTTTTACAATAACACAGACTCGTCCATCAGTTGACTGCTGCATAATGGAGATGTCCAAGTAAAGAATAATACAACATAAGCCTTTTGTGTTATAAGATTGACAATTCAAAAGAGTGATGGCTGAGAAGGTTGGAGGTGACTGAAAGTCGTCTTAACTTTACTACCACTGGGCCTGGAAGCATATTTTCCAGACTGAAGTGGAAAGAAAAACTTTTTTTTTTTTTAAATCTATCTGGATTAGAAAACATTGTAAAAATGTCTGTTTTGGCTGCAAAAATGTCAGTTTGAGACAGAATTAAGGCCAAAATAACAGTTTGGGTTGTAAAATGTTAATCTGTGGTGATTTGTTGCCCTTTGGAGTTCCACTGAAAGGAAGGTTGCAGAACTGAGCCACTGGGTCCAGGCCATCCATCTTCTGCAGTCAAACAGACAGACACAGATAGTTGACTGAGCACACACATACTCACACGGCTCAGCATAGAGGACACACACAGTCATAAAACATGCACACCCAGGCACCAGATTCAAGCCCAATTAAAGTATAGTTGACACTTCATTGGAGATACATCGGCATGCTTAGCAGCCCTGGTGTGCGTGTATGTGCGACTGCGTGGGCGAGCGAGAAATACGTTTTATGGGTGTTGTGTATGTGCATGTATGTGCACTTAATCTTTTAGCCCGTTAAATGTTGGACTTGGGTGAATACACATGGGGAAACCAGCCTGTGAGTAGGCAAAGCTTGAAGAGCTCATTACTGCATTTGACTGAATCCAACTTTCTCTAAAAGGATGTTTGACTTGTGCCTGCCTGGGATTTCCATGTATGTGTCCATGTTTTTGTCTTTGTGTGTGTGTGTGTGTGTGTGTGTGTGTGTGTGTGTGTGTGCGTCAGTTCCAGTGGATATTCATGGCTGAGAGGAGACATAAATGGAGCTATATTATCATATTAGGGAGATAAGACGTGTTTGAGGCTCATGCTCTGGTTCTGGTTGGGTTATAGTTCTGATAACGGTGCTGTACAAAGTACTAACGACTGAATTCACAGTCCGTCTGCGGGAAATTACTATAATTTGTCCATAGCACGTTGTGCCAAAGTTAATGTGCGTGTTTGTGTACGTTTGTGACTTTCTCTCAATAAATGCATGTAGATTCTGTAATGGATTGCTTAATTTCACCATGAAGTTCTCAGAAGTCTTGGGAGCAACGACTGTCGATGTCTTGTCCATCAGGATCAACAGTTGTGTCTGCGTGAGTGTTCACTGCCACACTGAATAGTGGGGGATCCAGCTGAAAACTCCTGCACACACATCCATGAAAACAATTCTCTAATTCAAGCCTCAGCCTCGCTCTTCTTTCCCCCCCCCTCTCCTCTTCTCCTCCTCACCCACTACTCCCTCCTCGACTCCGCTCTCTAATGGTTGTGTCAGGAAGACTGACGGATGCACAATGACAGACAGCTCCCTCTGCACATTTCGGCGGCCACACGCAGACTGGCACAAACGTGGCGACGACTTCACACAGACATGAAAACACACATAACTATGTGCCGGCGCAAAACTATGGCACATACACAAAGTGTAATGCACACAATAACATAAAATTCTAACAAAGTTAACTTCAAATATGAAGTTAAAAAAGGTATAAACTGATCAAATAAAGGGAGAATAAAGAGTGTTAAGAATAGACACACAACAGAAATACCATACATACACACATACCATGTGGCCAGACTGTGGAAGGACGATCTTGATGCTGTGCCCAGTGTGTGGGCTTGTTAGAGCGTCAGAACGCAACAGATTTATAAACTGACCAGCATGACTTGCTAAGAGGAACCAAATGCTGACCGTCTGTGTGGTTTTGCCAACCCTCTCTTCGTCTGTGTGTCAGACAAAATGGCAAACGCGCGCACACACACACACACTAAAAGCAACACAACCCACTGTAACGGCTGCTGTATTTGTACAGGTTTTAAACCTGTGCTGCACATTTTTCCATAACACCTTCAGTTTCCATACACAGAAGAAAGAGAAAGCCTCAAATAGGGCATAGATCTGAATAAACAGTTCTCTAATGGTGCCAAAGGGGGTCAAGCAATATAGCTTCAAAAAGGTAATATATTGCATGATCGCTGAGCCGGATTACTTATATTTCAGCATTTCCACCGCATTCATTCAGTTGTGGCAGCTGGCATCACCTGAAATTTCAACACCACAGCAATATACAGTGTGTAATATTGCTTTAAGTATCACTATTGGCCAACGATCAGTCAAATTGAATGACAGGGGCCCTATTGTTTTCTGTTCTGGTGTGTGAGTTTGCCTTGGTAAGCAAATGAGACTTTTGACGCGAGTTCAACACTTGTAATGTGTGTAACCCAATATATCAGATTGTCAAACATGAGGGCCAACAAAAAAAACCTTGCAAAGTAACCCTATCAACATGATGCAAAAAAGTCAATTTAATTGAAAAGACAAAAATAATTGCAGTTTTCCATGTGTTAATAACGATAAGACCTGAGAAGAGAGGTCAGCGATGCTGCAGTGAAAGCGAAAATATTGGTGGTGAATTAGCAGCAATAATGTAATTCTGCACTGTGAGGGTGAATTAGTTCAAACATGCACGTAGAAGACTGCAGATGTCAGATTTTTTTTGTCAGATTTGGAACGCTAAGTACATATTTATTGAGAGATTTCACTTTTACATTGAAAAGGGACTTGTTAAAAATGGCTTAATTTTGCCGTTTTTTGTTGTTTTTTTTACTGAAAATCTTAACCTTGTTCAGGTTTCATAGAATGCTATTAATTAAAAATACACATTCTTAGGCTGCCCTTATACTTCCTTGCATCAAAGCAAAATAAAACATTTGTGGTTGTTGTAAAGTTATTATGCTATTTCATTGGCCTGGCTCACTTAAGATCAACACAGGCTGTACATGGTTCATGAACTGTGATGAGCTTGATAACGCTGCAATGAACCCATGTGGACACATAAACGGTCTTTGCTGTGAAAAGGGTTGCTAAATAGATTTGTGGCGAAACTAGTGTGGGCAAAAGTCAAAACTGTCACCACGCAATGGTGGTCAGTAAAGACTTTTCCCTGGTGCGTGTGTGTCTGTGGACAAACTGTGGAAGGAGCTGAGATGATGCAGCATTGATTCGTCACACAGCACAAGTAACCTTACATGAGGAGGTTTATGCGTTAGTGATTAGCCACCATGGACATATCTGCCCACCGGACCGTGAAACTGTATCTTGTGATTTTTCAGCTGCACAAAGATGAAAAGATTAATCAGAGCAGAAACACCAACTTGCAATTGTAAATGATTATATATGACCAAATGTCCATTACAGTTCCATATGGGGGGGGGGGGGATCTGCTGCATGAACACTATGGTTTCTGCCATGGATTTGCAAGGTTGTGCAACATATTTGATCAGGTAATGAAAGATGCAGACTAAAAAAGAGAGGGAAAAAAACCGTGTTGAACTGATTAAAATGTGTCCTGCTCACAAGCTGGCAGCCAGAACATGCAAAATAATCATCCTGATGATGCTTGAATTAACTGCAAAATGAGACATATGGTATGTAAACGCTGCGCATGTTTATTCAGCGCTATGCTGATATAAGGCTTTACTCTTCTGTGTGCAGTATGTTTTCGATTCTAACGGTGTCGCACAACACCTCGTCTCCAAATCTAATTTATGCACGCATGATTGGCCCATGTTGTATTGTGTAAAAAAAAAAAATAATAATAATAATTTTGAATCCCATTTACTGTTGTACTGGAGCCTGCCAGTAGTTATTGAGTAGGAAAGTAATTGATGAGGCAGCGCCGGGAGGATCCTTGAGGACATTAAGAGGTACAGCAATGATTTGTTATAAGCAGTATGCAAAGTAAAATGACACGCATGCAGGTAGCACGGTTATTACTGCAACCAACCTTTTTATTTTCATTCAATTGACTTAAGGTTGTGAAAGAAAGAAAAAAAAAAAAAAGAACCGAAAAGGCTTTTGTAAAAATATTGAGAAACCGCTCGTGCGGAAATCACTAGAAAACACAAAGTAATTCTGAGACTATTAGCACTAAGTGATCTAATCAAACTAAGTGTATAGCTGGGTTTACATAAGTACATGGAGAACTGACTGTAAATTTTTCCCAGGAAGGGGATAATGAATGGTGCGTGACCTCGTTTCATTTGAGAGCATCATAAGTTGGAGATAAAGGCGAATTGGCTTAATTTACATTAATGAGGAGTACGACAGGTGCTCGCGCTGTCCATGCCGAGATTCTCAGTGTGCGACATCGAGCTGTGTCTGTGAGCGACTCAGTGATGCCTCTTTTTCTCGGAGAAGCGCAGTCACTTATTCTCACCAGGATGCCCACTGACACAAAGAAAGAAAGAGGCACATGCCCATTCACAGGGGCCTCGCAAACTTATCACAAAAATATATAGTCTCTCTTTTCTCATCCACGCTCACAGCGTTGAATCCACCTATATCCTTATTTTCCTATCGAGATAGAGTAACGCTACAGTAGACTCAAATTCCATTTTCTGCACCGAGTCTCGCCCGACCCCTTCGTTCCTCGCTGTCCCCGTCTCTCACTCATTTCCACTTTCGCTCCCCTTGCCTCTCTGCATCTCCTCTCCTCTGCTTTTCTATTCCCTCTGTCTCTCGTCTCGTAGGCCAGCTCTTATTTTCGTTTTTCACTCTCAATCTCAGTCTGTTAACAGCTCCCCTGTTGCATCGACTCCCCGCTGCATCTCCCTCCCGCTCCCTCCGTATTGGCCGACAGTAACCACAGTGCTGTAGGTTGCAATTAATCTTTCAAATGATTCTCTCTCAACAGTGGACACAACTTGCAGAGGGAGCGGAGAAATAAGGGCTGAAGGTGGAATACAGCAGGGAGGTGAGGTACACAGCAAAACAAAGTAATACACAAGAGGCGACTTTTATTCCTCGGTTGAAAATATAGTTCAGAAAAAAAGAGACTCTTTCAGCTCATGTGTTTCTTTTGTTTTCTCCTTATATCATCCACATGCTCCAGGAGGAGCTCGGTGAGGACGGATGGAGGTGGTGCAGTCTCTGGCTGCCAAATGTGCTTCAAGCCGTCACAATCTCAGAAGGGATAATTAATCAGAGATTGATGCATAAAACATGAAGTCCACATTTTTTAATACGCACTACGCCTCCATTTTGACATTCATTGTTTAATACAGTGGCACCCAATATATTTTGTCAAGCTGTTGGTGAAATAAGACATTTGAAAACACTTAAATGTGAAAAGCTATTTCCTGCAGTTGAGACAGGGGTGCCCCGATTGACAGTGACTCAGGAATTGAAAGGAGAGAACGATGTTGTAGCTTTCTGTTAAATATGATTTGTTTTTAATGGCCTAGTGAAAAATAGAATTTTTTTTTTCATGGTCACGCAGTTGTTTCTCAACCCATTAGATGAAGAAACCTGGATCTAAGTGAAATTTTTAAACATTATTATTCTCTTTCACATTTTCTGTGTACCTGGGTAATGTCTCGTTCTCATATGAAGTAGTTTACTCCACGGTATGTCAGGTATTTTACTGACGACGTTGCGGAGTGTCATCTCGCTGCACAACAGCGTCACTATGTCGGTACAAACTGATTTTTAGTCCAAACTATTGAAAGTATGATGATCATAATTACCATTACCCACCCATTTTGCAAATGCTTGAAATACAGCAGTTTATATGTTTTAGAATTGTGGTGTCCAGTTATACTGTAGCATATTTTAACATTTTTAGATGGCTTTTATGACTTGCAGGCTGGAATTATGGAGAATAAAACCAAAAACAATTTAAATAATACATTTTAAATAAATCTAAACAATATAGAGGTTTCACAGTTTGAATCAAACTGGAAAATGACTTCAAAAAAAGATTTCAGATAATTTTCATGAATATATTTTTAAGTTCTGTTTGAACAGCTCCTTTATATTTCTCAGACAATGATAAACCATGATGGAGCATTTCTTGAACATGACGTCCATTAAGGGATATAAAGTGCACCCCATGTTAAAATTATGCTTTTAATCATGTTTGTTTTAATTGTATCTCAACAAGGACTCAACACGGAAAGAAACAAATAGAAAAAACCTAAATGAGAATGGGTACTGCTTAAATAAATAAATAAATAAATAAATAAATGAATAAATGAATAAATAAATAAATAATTTCCACCTTAAAGAAAGTCATTGTAGAGATACTGTGTATGTTTGAGGTTGTGCCAAGACAGTAAAAGCTACAAGATATAAAATGACTAACTCACTTGGCACCCAACAGGAAGTGAAATTAGTTGATAAACTGGAGCATTAAATTATATACCCTGAACCTCATCAGCAGAATCTATATTATATGATCAAGGATATAAAACCTAGATTTTAAAGCTCTATTTCAAAACCTACATTTCCTCTACAACAAACCTAATGTTTCATCTTTTCATGATCAGTCAAGCTTTAGATGGTAATACGCAAGCAAGCAAACAAATGATAAACAAGAAAAAATGACTTATTATTGGGGGAAAAAAAACTATTTATACGAAGTAACTTGCATATTTAAGGTTGACTGTGCCAAGTCATTCATGTTGATGAGCTTCTCTTGACTTTCAAGAAACTGCTTGAAGAAATTCTGTCATTGTAATGCTAAATAAAAAGCTTTGTTCCAATGTCAATCACAGAACTGGAAACAAAACTGTCAAATGGGTTTTGTGGCATGCCGTGCTGTGCTAAATTGTCCATGACCATCTTTCCAACTTTGCGCTGTCTTTTAATTACACTATTTAATTAGTGTTTATCCAGTTAGACATATTGCCTCAGTGTCTTGAATTTTTGTTACACCAGTGAAAAATGCCCTTGTAAACGTTAAGTCATTCTCCATGCTAGGCCGTGAAGTACAAGCAATTAAGACTAAATTTGATTCATTTAATTCAATCTAAAGTGAGAGGTAAACACATAACCAAAGGCAGATCTTGTAAAGGACTCCATGACATGAAAGAAGCGGGAAGGACAAAGAGATAATGATATGGCAAGGGGCGAGTTAACTAACAAGACGGATGGAGTATCGAATGGGAACGCAGCTTGTTCACGATAAAGAGAACAGATAAAACAAAGAGAGTGCTGATTAGAGAAAATCCAAAAGAGCTCCAACTCCAAAGTTTAAACACGGAGGGGAAGAAAGAAAGCGTATCAAAGACAAAAGATGTGTGAACAGAGACATCAACTGTCGGGGAAGAAGACGGCAGCTGTGGAAGTGAGGATTGAGGGGAGAAGCAGGTGTAGATGAGGAGGGGGACAGATGAAGGATTACAGAGCGATAGCGTGAGACAGAGACGCTGCAAGAGGTCATACTTCACTCTTATTGTCTGCAGAAGACAATTGTGGCTTACAGTGTGTCTGTATGTGTGATGGTGTAATGTGTAAACATCTGGGCGAATGTGTGCGCACGTTAGCCGACAACTCTGTCCTCACTACGACGAACAGCAGGCGCGGAGGGTAAGGCCAAGAAACAGTGATGACAGCAGCCAAGAGAGGGAACAATGGGATGCTGTGGAAATCAGAGGGAAAGAAAGACATGGTAAAGAAAGAGATCCTTCAATTTCTTTTAGGCATCTGATCAAGGACTTTTGTTTTGGGTAACTTACAGTCATTGCACCTACACTCCAAAATGTAAAACATCCAAGTACAATGTGATGGTAGGAGGCCAAGGAGGAGAGGCAGATGTATTGTTTGCTCTGTGTGCCACAAATTTAGCAGGAAGAGGCAGAATTTCCACTCGCGCAGCATTTTCATCTGGCGCAAAACACAGCCAAAGACGGTGCAAAGCATGAAGCTTTCCAGACATTCATAATATCCTGATTTCGCAGGAAACAGAGGTTTTCATACAGACGTGCCTCCTTGGGAGGGAGCACCGACTGAATACTGCTGAATAGGGGACAGATGCCTGCAGACAGGTGATGTTTCAGAAAACAATGGGAAGTTGTAGCACAGCTCACTGATTTGACCTGCTAATCAATACAGTCAGCAGTTCAAGCCGGAGCGGTGGCAGCAGTGACTTAGACTCAGCTCAGGTTCTTCAAATCCTTCAGTGCCTGCATGCTGCAATTTGCATCAAAATTACATTCCTTCTTGAAGCCATAAGTCAGTCAAATCTCAACGCACGGATACAATATGCATATTTTTAGATTCAGTTCGAAAGGGTTTTTTTTTTATGAGGGCATTCCACGGTGTCAAACCTTAAATGCAGCAGGCATATGCTATGAACAAAATAAGAGCATACTGAACAGTTCATGGGTAAATTACTAGTTGGAGCTAAAATACAAGATTCCACGGTGCAAAAAGGGTGAAAGAGTTTCTGACATTTATGCTGTTTTTCCTACAAGACTCGAGGGGACAGCCATTCTTCAACAAAACAGTTTTTTTTAAAGGGGGACTTTCAATGACATTGGCTTAACTAGCCCAGAAGTTATATTTTTTGGTTTTATATCGATGAAAAAAAAAAAAGAAAAATCTTTAAATCAAGCAAGAAATCCCATCTTGGTCCACATTTCATTCCTACTCATCACATAAAAACAATAACCAAATCAGCCCACTGCCACCTTCACCTATATGATGTATTTTCACTGCTTCAGCAGTCTGGAAGTGCTTTAAAGTCATTTCATCCATGCAGCTATTCACGTACACAGCCACAGACCAATGGTGGTAAACGCCATGCAGGGGCTCACTCATCTTTTGAAGCACATTGGGGTTCAGCGCCTTGCACCCCCCCCCAAAAAAAAGAAATGGAGTGATATGGGGATCGAACCACCAATATTGAGGTTCTAAGCAGTGTCTCTCCCAACTGAGCGGAAAATTATTGTAAGAATGTCTTCACAGATCGGTCCAAAAACCATCCATCAGACAGCTGCAGCTTGACATTGAGAGGAGCGCACTTCATTATTGCTCCAGTCACTGCAATGGTTTCCTTTGTGTCAAAGTGTAGATTTTAAAATCTTCTTAGTTGTCTCTGAAGCACTAAATGGTCACGGGCCTGTAAATGTCTCTGATTTACTGGTATGTTATGAAGCACCCAGACTCCTCCGATCCTTTTAGTTTAGTTTCCCTGCTCGCCACCTGTTGGGAAACATTTTCTGAATATCTGCTCTTCTCAATTAAATCCATTCAATTCATTTACAGATAATGTTTTTAATACTGTTGCCTTTGCTTTATGCTTGTATTTTAACTGCATTATTCTTACTTTTTTTTTTTTTTTACCATTCATTGTCTTTTAGCTTTTAAATTTTAATGATCTGGAAGTGAATTTTATGTTCTGTGATGTTTCAATGTATTTCCACGTACTTGTCAAGTACCTTTGTGCTTATGAGTAATCTTTCTTTGTCTCATCTTGTATTAATGAGAACACTCATGGACTATCAAGTTTTCATGATTTATCCTCTTATATAGTAAAAAAGAAAATCTCTTAATTTTGAGCCATAATGTGCAAACAGTCAAAGCAACTCTGACCTCAGCAAATGTGGAAAAAGCTTATTGTTGTACCCTTAGTGTGAAGCCTAATAATAGAAAAAGGTTGAACACTGGTTTTTTTTCTTCCAGCAGGAAAGCCGGAGACATAAGACTGAAAGACAGTGTCTGCAACAGTATGTGGATTGATTAATTAAAGATCTTTATCTTTCATTCCACTGACAGAGAGGAAAAAAAAAAAAAAAGGAGACTGTGCTCTGGAAAAAGGGAGGCGATTGGATGAAGGGAAGGTGAGGGATAAGGAGAGCTAAGAGGTGAACCAACGGAGTAATATGAAAGAAAAAAAATGGAAAGATGGCTATTCTGGAGGGTGAATAGATGGAGAGATAGAGGGAAGTGAGGCAGATGTGAGTGGAGGGAAGAGAAGATGAGACACGTTTGGAGGAACCTGTAAAAGGATGGATGGAGGGGAGGAGGAGTCAGTGAGAGGTCTTTCGTGTGGTATTTTTACCTCTTTCTGATGATGGAGTGACGAGAGGTGAGAGGTGGAGAAAAGAATGGAAACTGTAATTAATGGAGGAGACGGGGAAGCGGGAGGTGGGTGGAGGTTCTTGCATTGCTAAAAAAAGAAGAGCCAGTGTACAAATCGTCACCCACTGCTAATGGATTTCAAGGCTGCCTACTGTATGTGGATGTTTTTTTGTTTTTTGTTTTTTTTTTATTTAAATAATACCACCTTGCTCCAATTATACAAATTCAACCTGCATACTTGCATGCATTTGCATCATCATGTAGCGAATGGTTACAAATTATCTTCATTTGCACGGCACTTTAAGTGTTTGCTGTAATTCTGTTTGCATTGAAGTAAGTTGGCGCTCAGTTTGCAGGAAGGTAAATAGCTTCACAAACGCACCATACCATTACGACAATTATCGCTTTCATTACACCGTGATATTGTTTAACTTTTTGGGCTTATGTACATTTCTCTCAGTTTATTCATGAAAACATGTTTCAATGGCAAGTTCCTTCCTCTGTAAGGTTTTATCCAGTTTCTTTGTATGGTGCATTTCTCTAACAAAAGCAATGTGTTAATTGCTATACATTGAATGTAAATGTAGCTTTAGTTGGGGTTTTTTGGGTTTATTTTTTAAGGAAAACCAGACCGTCTGGTGTGATAGTCAGGCAAAGCTGTCGTGATTTTCATGCTGTCATCACCAATTTTGGTGATGAAAACAGCTGAAGTCTCAAGTTGGCTTAGCTTTAGCCAACTAAAAAGAACGGCTTTCACACGTTTTTCCACAGTAGCTGCAATGTAATTGTAGAGATGAATATACATCCGCCTACCTTGACAAGAGCTGCATACCGGTGCTTCCATGTTGGTATTTTATCTCAGCCGATTTGTTTCAAGATTAGGTGTTATGCCAACTTCTGGTTGGTTACCAAAGATTGCTCCCACTAATGTCTGATAAACCTTTATTGCCGGTGTGCGCCATCATTTCATCTTCAACAGACTCACTCCAAAACACAACTTTGTACTAACTGTAAAATGAAAGGTACATGGAACTTTTCTAAGTAACTCGTTACCTTTATTTAAAGTGACTGTACAGTGTCTCCATTATTAAAAAAAAAAACAGCTATTCTCTGTAATAATGTACTAATTTTCAGTGGCGGTGTCGTCATTTGCAATTACAGACTTCTTTTAAAACTCCCCACAAACACAAAATCCCAACATCCTCCAATATTGCAAACAGAGTTTATACTCTGTGTCAGCACTCCTCAAATGTACTCTTTACCTGTGCCTCGAGGCCAGAGGAATGCCTCGAGACATTTCTGAACATCAACATCATGAATCTTTGTGCCACTACAGGCTGACTGCGCCGGATCAGAAGCGCTCAGTCAGCAGCAGCAGAAAAAAAACAAAAAAAAAACAACTGTATCAACAATCAATGTCCAAACGGGTGTTTGACCCAGCCAGCTTCAAAGAGCTCACTCATCAGCTCCAGGATTTACAGTAACTTTGCAAGCTGTAACATCTTTTCAGAACTATCAATCTTTTTTTTTTTTTTTGATTTTTCTTACTTACATCTTTTCCTGCCAGGTTTTCGAACACGCCGCCACATCCAGCTCGGTGTCGGCCTGTTAATGAATGACTTTGATAGACGGGTCCATCGGTACTACGAGGTACTTAGGATTCAGTTCAACATCACTTGCAGTCACTTGACCCTGGCGGGCAGGCTCGCTGAATAGCGCCAGTAACATAACCGGAGGTTGAGTGAGAAAAGTTATTATATACAAGTAACTTGCAGGCAGAATGAGACGTTTTGATTCCTCCAGCCCGAACTCGCTCTTCTCTCTTTTGTTCTGCCTTCCAGTTTCTCCTTCCTTGTTCCTGAGTCACGCTCGCCTCCACTTCAGGCATCACTTGACTCACTTTCGACATTCAATCCCACTCTTTTTATTTCTCTGCTGCCTTTGCACTTCAGGTTATCTAATTTGCTCCGGCTCTGTTTGCACCTTGAAGAGATCACTCGTTTACATGCCTCTTCATCTGTGTTTTCACCTTTTCATCTTTCTTTTCTCATTCTGTAATTCATCAATCTTTCTCTCATTCTCTATAATTATACCACTCCCTCCCCTTTTTTTCCATCTTCTCTTTCAATCAACTTCTTGCCTTCAGCCATTTTTCCTCCCATCTGCAGACTTTTCTCCTTTCCTTGTTTCCTCTGACACTATTCTCTCCATCTTTGACAATGACAGATGATGTTTAACACACATAAGTAATTCTTACACTTGAATAAAACATCACACATGACAGTGGCCTCACAGACAAGTGATGCTAAAAAAGATGAAGATTATTACAGAAAATTGGAGACTTTTAATGATGTCTGTTCAACTTGACAGGGAGTGATTTAATTCCACAGCCAAACACAAACACTGTTGCCTCACGTCAAGTTTTTCCTGATTCAGCCCGGAATAACGAAAAGCCCCCCCCCCAAAAAAAGTTATTTTAATTCAGAAGCTTCATGCAGATCATTTTCCACCCTGTCCGTTGTGCAAATTCTCTCTCAGACAAGCAAAAGTCAAGGCACACTTACCTGGAAATGATTATTAAAGAAAATAAAAATGACTTTAAATGGGGTTTGCTCCACTTGACAGGCATTGATTTTATTAGACAAGCAAACAAAAAAACACTGACGTCAATGTCAAAACTGATTTACCCTGGCACACGGGGAAAAAGTCACAAAATCAGCCCTTTTTAATTCACATCCATAATGTATCCAAACCTCCACCCTGCTCCTTGTGCAATTTATTTCTCAGATATTCAACAGTCAAGTCACACTGACCTATAATCCTCACACTTAAATAAAACATCACAGGCGACCGGCATTGCAAAGACATCTGATGCAAAAAAGAAAAGAAAAGATTATTGTTAGAAAATATACCTTTTTATTTCTCCATTCTTAAGTTACTCCTCTGCCATCGTTTTTTTTCCATCCTCCTTTATTTATATTGCCGCCTCGCTCCTTGCTGCAGGGCAGGATCCAGGTCTCATTAGAAAGACTGGCCAACACTGCTTTCTCACCCAGCTCACCCGCCGCTTCCCTCCCTCACCCCTTGTTCTATCACCTCTCACCAGTCAGTCTCCATTGCCCAGGAGTTTTACAGATGGACACACGCACACCAGTGCCCACGTGTGAAAAAAAAATATAGACACAGCGGTTCCCAACACAGTGAACCAACACATAATTGATCTAAATCTCCTGTTTGAACCTTTGGGTTCAGGTAACACACTGCAGAGATCATTGGGCACGCACGCGCGCGCACACACACACACACACGCGCGCACGCGCGCACACGCACACACGCACACACGCACACACGCACACACGCACACACACACACACACACACACACACACACACACACACACACACACACACACACACACACATCAAATTGAACATGAAATCAGCCCTCGTCCACGACCAAATAGACACATTCAATCTGCTCTACACACAAAACCTCAAGGCCAACGCTCGACCCCGATAGGCCAGACTGTGCACCACCGACACCCCTCGCTCTGAAAGCTACACTCAGATCTGGAGCTGCTGCCTCTCTTCCTAATAGTTTCACTGTGGGTCACAGACTTAAATTGGGAGCCTGCCAGCAGCCGGGTCATGGCGGGTGGAACACGGTCGCAACAGGCTCGACACAAGCACGCCCCGTCGACTTATTACAGCCCGTCAACTCTCAACTTTTTTGGGGGGGGGAGTGATCTTCATTTGAGCGCGGAGTTCCTTAAAGGCAGCCTAGTCTGCATTACTGTGAAGATTTTAAAGGTCAGAGGATTAGGACAGGATTTGTGTCTACACACCAGCAGTTCTCAAACTGTGAAATCGTTTCTCTTAAGATGCTGTCTGACATGGAGAAAGTAGTTGGTTTTCCTTGGCACTTAAGAGAAATATACAGCACACTGCATCTCTTATTACTTAGGACCAAATTTTGGAAATGTAGCTTCCTCTTGGAACAATGTACAGGCATACTGTCAAAAGTGTTTTACATGATGTAGACATAAGGCACAATCAGAGTTGGCCCACGTTGTTGGTTGGCCAGATTCACATTCATTTGCTTTTCTTTTTTACTTTAGATGGCTTTGGAAACTCATCTTAATCAGTGCCATTCCATTTGTTGTTACAAAACTGTTTTGGGGTCCCCTTCTTGGATATGGAACTTGATCTGTATCGGAATGGCAACAAAGCTGCTCATTTTACACAGTAAATTGTCTGCAGAGGATTTATTCTCCTGCTGGTAATAAGGAATCAGTATGATCTGTGTGGCTCAGTGAAAATAATAAAACCCGTTTTTTTATTTTATATATATATATATATATATATATATATATATATATAGACCATTTTTGAAGTAAAGCAAGTTATACACACAAGTATAGAGGATTCATGTGTTACACAGTGGTGATGGGGGAATTTGCATGTTCAACATGTGCATGATTGTTTTCTCAGCATACTTCCACATTTTAATAACATGCATAATTTGAGGAGACATATGTACTTACTGCGTAGTGATGATGTGAAGGCTTCAAGACTTTCATTTCTTATGACATCACAATGCATCATCGTCTTAAGGTAATGCAGAATGTATTTTGAAAAATAAGGTTGTTGTTTTTTTTTTTACATTTCCACAAAAGAAAATTCAATAAAATCAATCATCCAAGATGAGAAGATTGCCTTAATAATCATAATAAAAGAAAACTCATCTTGAGTTATACTTTTGCTCTGTGCAATAACGCGCTCTAAATGATTATAACCACTAATAACTCAACCTTTGTTGAATAGCCAGTTTTATTCAGAAAAGTTGGGGGAAAAATGCTTGAGCGGTTATGAGCTCATGATAGATTTCTTTTGTCAGACAATGTGAGTACACCGTCTCACAGTGCAGCGAAAGTTCATATATTTAGTGGAAATAACTGCAACTCTTTCAAAATATTGAAATTGAAAGTATGAATGAGTTGGCAAGGTTTGTATTCTTCAGGCGTACTGTGAGACGGTGTCAGGAGTGTGTGTGTGTGTGTGTGTGTGTGTGCGCGCGTGCGTGCGTGCGTGCGTGTGTAGACAAGGTGAATAGTCTCTCCTTAACTGATGGCAATTCTTCCAAGTTCTTCAACTATCAATTTACTTGCTATGAGAAAACGTGGATGAATGTAAATGACAGTTAAACACTTCACTTGTCAGCACAACTTAAAAACATATATTTTTAGACATTATATGACTACAGTGACACAACAAGGGTCACTGAAAACAATAACAACAAGAAGAGGGTGTTTTGTTTTTCCATTTGTTTTTGCCTCTTGCCACCTTTCTTTGACGGTCTATTCTTCTTTAGTGGCATCTGAAGAGCACTTCCTGTTGTATTTGTCAGCATGTTTGCCTTTTGATGGACTCATCGTTTTAATATTTGCTTTTTTACATTGTGTTACATTGCACTTTTTAAATGTTTTTCTTTTCTTTTCTTTAGATAACCTTGGTTTATAGATTACATCATATTCTGTAGGACTTCACAAGACCCTCTTTTTCATTCCTTAATTACTACTTTTCATGCACTCTTGGTTTTTGACTATGCATAACATGTCTTCATTCCAGAAAACAGATTACAGTCTTTGAGCCTTGTGACTGTTGAAAAGAAAAATAAATTGGTAATTTTTCAAAGAATCCATTTTAGTGGCACAGTCACAGTGCAGGAGTGAGTTCCAGTGGATGATAATTACATCTGGGGGGGAAAAAAAGGCCTCAGGCATCAGTGTTGAGACTTTTGAGAGTTGGTTATAATGTAATGTGTTGCTGGTTATAGGCAGATATCCAGCGTTTGGTTCAATGAGCTTGTCTCAACCCGAGGCCCGGGTGGCAGCTCCTTCGTGGCGTCCTCTGGCTACCGTCGTCACGCACCCACTCACGCGGCA